>NC_134842.1:10947788-11248725 GCF_965363235.1 Mytilus galloprovincialis
TTTCTTTTGATTATTATTGAAAAAAAAAATTCGCCAACTTTTGAAATTTTTGTTTCGCAATATGTCGCTTTGATATTTCGTATATTGTATCGTACATGTTATGCGCTTTTTCATTTCACCCTGCTAAGACGAACAATGTTCTATGAAAGAGTTATCTCCCTATTCACTGTTTAACAAATGTGTGCATCTCCTTTGTAACAAAAAAAGATATCGACAAATTTCTTTTTCTAAATTATTCGTATCATCCTCAGGAATTTGTAGCTAATTTTGATTAAAGGGATTCGATGAAATTTTATAGGAGGTATCTATCTTTACAAAATAAATTTGTCGGTATGTTTTTTAAACTCATAAACCGTTAACGTTAACCGTATTACCCTGGAACCTTTTTATTTGAGGTCCCTTTGTCTTAACTTAGAAAATGAGGTCAAGGTCAAAGATCAAGCTCAAGATTTAAATTTTGACTATTTTTTTCATTTTTTCAAACACTTTTAAAGGTATATATAAAAGAGCAAGTGAAAAATGGTTGCTTTATTATAATGAAAATATGTAACATTAGGTCTGCAACAATCCAATGGCATCTTATGGGAGTAATTGCCCCTGAAATGTCTAATTATAAGGTTTATTGATAATTACATCAACCTGGTTCATTATGAAGCCATGTGACCTTTTACAAAAGGTAAGCTGACATATGACCTTGAAAAATGACAACCGGAAGTGACCTTGAGAAAACCGCAAGTAGCCATTTTTGCACTTTTCATGAAAAAATACTCGGAATCCACGTATTTTTCTAATTTTAATATATGAACTTATCATGGGTTTATTCACAAAGCGAAAGAAGCACGTCATATTAGAATTGGTTACCAATCATTTATATAAAAAAATATCAGACTGTATCTAAAGAAATGTTTTGATTCCTTATAAATTTTACTCGCTGAGGTCGGAGTGGAAATGATTTCTACCACTTTATTCATTATTAAGGGTATTTATTTTTTCTCTGTATGTATGATATTTCAAGTAAACAATTATGTGTCATTCTAGTTATACTACAAGTAATATATATCGTATTCTTGCTGTTCAAAATAGAATAGTTCACATATATTAGTAGCGACGCATTGTTTACACATTATACTTTTACTCAATAATTGATAATACGTCATAAAACCAAGAAAAGGATATGATGTTTATTACCGACAGAAAAAGGGCGGCATCAATTTTTCAGCTTGTCCCCGATATTGATATAGATGAAAAACTTAAATCTATGACAAACAGAAGGATTTTAATTTTTAATTTTCATCCGCGCAATTCTACGCAGTAACATATCCAATATTCCGTCGTATTGCGTTTACATATTAACTTAATATATAGTCGAAGTGCATCAACAGTTAATAAATTTTACGATCACCATCAGGAATTGATTCACCAATACGATATGACATTTTTCGCAGTTTCTCAATGTAGTCTCCTATCCGAATTCGAATATATTAGGTTGTATCCTTTTTTCTATTGTGATATTTTAAACAAGCGTAACTACATATTGTGAGTAATGCATGCATAGCAAGACGCTTACACGACTCTCTAAGTAATTGTATGTAGCCTTGTTATTTATCATTTAACTGTGTATATTATGAAACCGTTTTTTTTCAAAAGTGATGATTTTCTAAGGGTTGTTAAAAATTTCGCGGAAGTGCCTTGCTATGGTTTTGTTTGGACCTGTTTGTTTGCTTTTGGCCTTGAATGCATGTCCCTAATAATTTTAATAATTATGTATTTGCATTCAGGTATTGCAGATCAACAATTTTTCGTTTATAGTGTGTTAATTTAAGTTATTTGATTGTCGAGCCTTCTAATTGATAAATTATCGCGTGTTCTTCTATGTTGGATGATATACTATTGTTTCAGAAAAAGGGAGAAGGTTTGGTACCATTATAATGTTTAATCCTGCTGCAAATTTTTGCTCCTGTTCTAAGTCAGGAATCTGATGTACTATAGTTGTCGTTTGTTTATGTAATTTATACGTGTTTCTCGTTTCTCGTTTTTATATAGATTAAACCGTTGGTTTTCGCGTGTGAATGGTTTAACACTAGTAATTTTAGGGCCCTTTATAGCTTGTTGTTCGGTGTGAGCCAAGGCTCCGTGTTGAAGGCCGTACATTGACCTATAATTGTTTACTTTTATAAATTGATATTTGGATGGATAGTTGTCTCATGGGCACTCACACCACATCTTCCTATATCTATTAGTATGTCTCTTTTAAATCGAAGAGAGAGACTTAAACATCGAACCCGTGTACGCTGATTTTTGTGAGTACGACGTTCAACTTTTGGCCTTCATTGTTTTGATCCACAATTCTGAATAAAATGAGATAAATCAATAAATTAAAGCGCATCAAAACAAGAGTAGACAAAAGACAATTTCATTCTACCTATGAAAATGAAATGGCATTTATTATCTACCATTTTCATTTAAGCAATTTGAAATATTTCAGGCTCTCGTGTGTTTAAATCTTTGAGATTCAAAGGATTTATTTATTGTATCTTGTTAGCAGCACATTCGATGAACACAGTTGATTTGATGTACATGAAAAGACAGAAGACTGGATTCAACAACTCGATTAAAGTAGAACGAGATATTAAGGTCGTTATAAGGGGACACATATGATTTTGATATTTCAATTTACAGAAAATAATTTTTCAAAATAAAAAAAGTGGAACATATTTCCTTTTTTCTGATAAACAATTGTCAGTCAATAGCTGAAATCCGATTGTATTCCGGTAGGTTAAAAATACAAGCCAAAAAAAAAAATACATACATGTTTAATTGAATATTTCTCATGGCTTTCAGGCTTCAAATTCAAATATAGTATGTCCTACCTATATACAAATACTGTACAAAAATGACTGTATAAAGACTGGCTGACATCGTCTAACGCTTAGACAAACGAACCAAACAAGTCCATTTAAACATAAGGCAAGAAGTATAAACTCAATAAGCTGCCCAATTGACATCATCAAAAAAATTAAAATAACGTAAGTATTTTTAAAAAAGAGACAATGTAAAACCCAATGATTCATAACTGCTTGGAAAGGAATGTTGCTTTTTGTCGAACCCCAAAAAGCATGAAATATGAACATAATTGTATTTCAACCTAAGGTGAAATAAGTAGCGTGTTACAAAGTAATGATGAAAGTTGAGTTGATCATGGTGTGAGTGCTTTTCTTGATGTTTTGATAATAATTGGTGTTGATGTTATTGTACAATAGACCTGTCCAGAACTAATCCAATTGCTTGTTTTCTCTTTGTACTATTTGCCAATTTCCTCATTATCTGAAAGGCAACTTTGCATACTTTGAGTCTATAACTTTCCTAAAAAAAACGTTACTCATATTTATATCAATTTTAATATATACACTTAGTTGTTAGCGTCGTTCCATAATAATTATGTATAAAAGAAAAAACAAATAGAAACGACGATAAATAAACGTGTAATAGTTTTATTACGATTTCTCTCATTTTATAGAATCAATTATTCAGTGTTACATATACAATATTATTTATTTAGTTGTATATAATATTTAAACGTGAATGAATTATATTCATTTAATTGAATATCATACTTAAAATAAACTTGTCCATTCACAAAAAGTTAAATCATTTCTTTGAAAAAGCCATCGGTATGTCAAACATTTCAAAGATGGAATATAAAAAATAGAAATGTACAATTATCATATAAAGCGATTTGAAGGATTTGAAGGATTCCTAGGTTTGAATTGCAGGTCAGATAAACAGTTAACCTTCTCAATCAAGGACTAAAATAAGTTAATTGCAACTATGTTATTTATTCAAAGTACTTGCGTTTTAGAACTTCCCTGTAGTTATAACATACAATTTTCTGAATATGCAATAGACAGTTATTAGGATTGAATGTCAGTTCATTACCCGAGATGAACAATGACAGAACCAAATTTAATAGTTGATAGTCCAGAGCTTTCAAAAATATATGTAAGACTTTAAATACCAATACAATTTTCCAGCTAGTAAGTACATTCTCATTTTTATTTATACCATATAGTTTTGGGTATGATTTATTCCGAAGGCCGATCGTCTAACCATTTTTGATACATTTGATGTGGGATCCACGGTATATACCCTTCTGCGTTTTTAACATATACATTAATTTACCATACTAGTATACTTTACAAACAATGAATTTATGAGTTTTAGCAGCATCAATGAGATAAGAATCAATAAAAGCAGTATTGTGTATCTTCAATAACACCTTCTGTAAATCAATTTAAAAAGAATTAATGTCATCAAGATTAAATAAGAATGAACGGGAAATGATACAACTGTACCCATCTACTACGGACAAATCCTCCTCTTGAATTGTTTTTAAATCTTGTCCGATTCTATTTGTCCATATTTTACAATATCATGGTTGAGCTGTTGTCGTCATTATTCATGAATTTTGACTAAAACTTCGTAGACTCATTTTGGCATTAACACCGACCGGTTCTGTAGCATTGATATCTTGAATTTCACAATACAAATCTTCTTCTTCAAACGGAAGTTCCAACGTTGTTACTTCTGTTTCTGTTGTAAACGATCCCGTTTGAGAGTTATCATTGAGGTTTGATGGTTGATGTGCCCTTCGTCGCTTCATCTTTATTTTTGTGGTATCCTGTTTTTGTTTCTGTACCATGCGACAAAGTGCTTCTTTAGCTTTCAAGGTCATTGTTACAACGCATATTAAACCAATAACAGCAGCAGCCATCATTATGTAAATCATAACTGTACCTTTTGATTCTTTTGTTTCTCCATCTGATTTTGGATTTTCGTTTTTGTCTGAAAGATTAAAAAGATCAAAAGGAACATTTTTATTACGTGGGAGTTGTAAATACGTTTACGTTTTAAAATAAATAAAATGTGTATGTTTGCTGTTTTCCATATGTTTTTCACTCATTTGTATCAATCACCATAGTTCGCTTATGGGTACAGAATATTTAACTTCATCTTATACGTGAGATGGTTAATCTTCTTACTTATTGGCCCCAAAGCATTTATAATCCAAAGTCTTCCTTTGTAGGTAAACATCATAACAGCACCTTTATTTTGATATCACAGCTGATCCAGTAATGTCCATGATAGACCCTATTATGTCTTTTTAAACCGTGGTGGTCTTTATTCAAAAGTTTTAGTTTACCTGGGTTGTTTAGATTAATGATGTTACCGATTCATCTTTTGTTTTGTTTTGGAAACAAAACACATGATGATCTCTTTTATAAGTATCCTTACTATGTTGAATTAAAAAAAAGAAATTTTCTTTGATGTAAAAGTACACTACATAGTGTGATAGCGTGTCAATGCCAAACGTGAATCTTTTTTTTAACTGAAACATTAAGAAATATATAGAATTAAAAATACTCCCAACAAAATATCCGCTGAAATAAATTGGCTTATACTGTGTTTTTTTCCTCGTTTTTCGTTCATGATAAGTTCTATGTTTAGTTCCATATATATATAAATGAATTGTTATAAAAAAATCCAGTAGAGGAAATTAATGTGATAATCATGAATATGTATCGGAATTTATTATAAAATCTTGCTTCCTGGACTATGACTTGCACTTACTGCACTTCCCTGTTATGACGTCACATTTTATGCCATCTGAACAGTCACAAGTTCCATTGCAGTCCTTTCCAAATGTTCCAAACGTGCATTCTACAAGACATTCTTTTAACGTGTATTGAATTTCTTTTAAAAAAGCTAGTACTGTACTTTGCTAACCTTTTAAAATTCATTGTGTATGCAGATTGATATTTTTCTCTATCTTTGATTAACAGATAATTTCTATGAAAATAAAAGTTATAAAAATCATATCTATGCATGACTTTAATCGTTTTTTTACATAAGCTTTTACAAGTCATTTATTCTGTTTACCTTGTAAGTATGTGTTACCATTTACAGCTAAATCACAAATGTAGCTATAATTTCTGAAGAGTCATAGGATACTGACTGTTTATTTTTGCCATCAGGTAAAGGTGCAATTATTATTATTATTATAGTTTTTTATTATTATTATTATTATTATTATTATTATTATTATTATTATTATTATTATTATTACTATTATTACTATTATTATTATTATTATTATTATTATATAGGGTTATTGCATGAATATTGGGGAATATTGTCCCGAGTAGAATTTTATATTGCACGAGCTTGCGAGTGCAATATATGTTCTACGAGGGACAATATTCCCCAATATTCATGTAATAACCCTTTTTATTGTATAGCAATATAATATTTAAAAGTAAAAATTGGTTGAAACTAAGATTTTGTCGTTGATGACGTCATGAATTTTGAAGATTTATTGCACTAGTGCAATATTGGAATTTATTGCACGCTAACTTTTGGTTACGTTCTGTGAGAAATATTATATTGCTATACAATCATTATTATTATTGTTATTATTATTATTATTATTATTATTATTATTATTATTATTATTATTATTATTATTATTATTATTATTATTATTTCTTTGATTAAGATTATTCAATTTGCTTGATTAAATTAACTGAATGCAAAATTTAAAGATATAGATTTTTTTTACTCTTTGTACAGTGATTCCCAAACAGTCCGGCAGGACACAAGCACACCCCAGTTACCGAATCACACTCAGCGTCTTCTGCACAGAAACATTCCTTAGTGCAGTTCCAACCGTATCTTCCAGGTTGACAGACTTCAAATAGAATATTCACACTGTTAATAAATTATAAGTTATAATTATTAATATTGTATACATCAGGTAATGCTATTCTTCGTATTCAAAGTAGATGAAACAACGTAGTTGAAGAATACAATACCTGAATAAAACAATTAAACGTTTGATAATGATTTTAGACGACTATATACAATTTGTATTTAAAATGTGCTTCGTTGAACAAGGAGACAAAAATCTAAAAACAGTTACACACACGACATTAAATATACAGTATGAACATAATGAAATCTGAACAACTTTGTGGAAATAATGTTGAGCATAGACGTTTAGGACAAGTGTCGTTAAATGGCATTTAATGGCATAATTTCTGTCATTATGACATTATTCTTTTGAATACAATATATAATGTATTGGTTATAGATTTTAACTCAAGTATTGCAGCTTTACAATTTAATCTATATGTTTGGAAAGCTGTCGTTGTCATTTTGTAACAATGGACACACAGGTCTGTAGGGCAGCCTACAATAAACATAGATGACTCAATGTCAAACACTTTCACGGCGATCTATCTTTGTGACATTTACCGTTACAATTATGAATTTTGAAAAACAAACTTTATTGGATATTGAATAAAATCAAGAGGTTAAATATGTTGCTGCTTGGACAAGTTTTTGTACAATTCTACACGAGTTACATATTTCCCTGTTGCGCTCTGCCAACAAATGACATATAATTAGGTAATTGGGTAGATAGCGTGGCTAAATTGTAAAGTATCGGCAGCTTGACCGGATCATATAAAAGATAAGCGTACACTACAAAATACATATCCAATTATATAAGTGGTTTGATAAAATTTAAAGTTATTATATTAGGCGATGTGACTAGCAAATATAAAACATCAGTTTAGAACAATTGCTTACCATTTAAGCAGTCCTTTCCAGTAAATCCCTCACAACAGACGCAGCCATGAATTGGGTTACATTTCATGTTGTCTGTACAATTGCACATCTGTTTACACTGCACCCCATAATAATTACCCAAACATGCCTCTAAACAATCCCGACCAAATTTTCCTGGCGGACATGCTGAAGATACACATAAGGCAACATAATCACCACTCATTCTCAGATAAATAAATGCAAAGAAAAGAAAACATTTACAAAAATGTTAAAAGTTTACAGTTAAAAACAAAATATTCAAATAAAACAAATACTTTAATCATAAAAGCATAAACAAAAACATGGTTTTAATATCTTTCAATAAATATTTTATAAAAAGGTTAAACTAGTTGAAGGACTGACAAATGTATTGAATTGACGTGTGAGTAAAGTATGTCCAGAATGTTAAGTTTAAGTTTACGATGTAAATGCAACTGAACATTTAATAGCTTGCTTGTTGAAGGCCTATATTGACCTATAATGGTTTACTTTCATAAATTGATAGTTGGATGGAGACTTGTTTCATTGGCACTCATACCACATCTTCCTATATCTATTTACTTCAAATATATTTTTAACATTTTGTTTAGAAAATAGAATGAACACTGCCAACATAAATAAATTGTATTATTAGCATATTCAAAACATTTGCGCTATGTGCGTCATGCTTATAATGTAAAGTAATGGAAAAACAGTAAAAAATATATAATTATGTATGCAACACGCCAAAATTACCTTCACATTTTCTATTCTGATAGATATAGTCAGGACAACACTCTATATCTAATTCCGTTTGGGTTACAGACTCATTTCTAAAAGGAAAACAAATACCTTTTTAAAAATATAACGTAAGTTTACATTTTCAATGATTGGGTGTTTTTATATTAAAACTACCACTTTTGTAATGTTTACGAATAGATAGATTAAGGGCACATAATTTGTAGATGCTAATTAAGTAAAAGCAATTCAAAGTACGTACTGAACAAATTTGAGATGTTTGCAATCTACGGAGGTCAGTTTTCAATGTTCCTATGTGTACGGAATATGTGAGTCCTATCCCATTTAAAACGAAAGAGTTTCTGTAAGGTATAAAAACCTGTTTTCTCCGAGTCATATGTCATAATGCAGTTGGTTAAACCACACAATGAGTTAAAATATGGTACCAAAATAAAAATTAAAAGGATATGAAACATTGAAGCAAAAAACAAAACAAAATTGCAACAGAGAAACAACGGATTATACCTAACAAAAAAAAAATTGTGATTTTAACTAGGTTTCCTTAGAGAAAATATACGAAATAAAAAAGTTTTTAAAATCTAAAAATTAATCAATTTTACAATTTGCCTTCTTTGTCATGGTAATTGCAAATGTTTTGTCATAATCTCGAACTAAATAACAATTTTGTAGGGTTTGAATTGCGAATATTTTATTTTTAATGCAGCTTCGGTTAAAATGAATCTTAACGGCAACTTTAGAAGACATTGAATTAACTAACAGAATAACACAATAAATGAATGTCAAAGTATTTACAAAATGAAAACATTATGTCATCAATCTCACACACTCGAAGCGATTTCTGGATTGAATGATGATTTTCTGATAGACAGAAGGCTGCATGTAATTTGAAAAAGTATGGTACACTGTTAGTACAGAAGTTTTGAATGCTGCATAAAATTCTTGAAGAAAAAAACATCAGCAGTCTGATAATTTATTTTTACAGTCATGTTTTCTCAAAAAGAAAGTTACAAAACCAAATATAAAGCAATTTTTAGCAACAATGAACTAAAAGATCAAATATAAGGAAAAGTCCAAGTCAGCCATATTTTAAATCTCAAATATCTCGAAAAAGGAGTTCCATGACCTATCAATATTTTTAGCTTATTTTGATCCTTAAAGAATGCCCTACAAGCTAATAGTATCAATTTTAGATTCTTGATTTATTAATTTTCACCTAACCTCACCTAAGTACATCCTTAAGCAAATAATACGACAACGGAGATGCACATAGGCATATCGATATTCTGTCTACAGTGTTCTTGTGTTGCCTGTGGTTAATTTAACACAAGAATAAATTTCGAAAATATTTGTTTTCAAGACAATAAAATAGAAAAGTATGCAAAATCTATTCGATTCGAATGATAAATACAAAGCAAACGGCCATTATTAAATTTGAATAAACGGTGTGTTCATGTCCCTCTGGTATCGCCCGCCTTTTTTTTATAATAATAGCTTACGAGTGTATGAAAAACGTACCTTGTCTTTATCAGTTTTGGACACACATTTGGATCTCCTATCTTCAACGTAATAATTCTATCAACATAAGCAAATATAAAAATCAATTCAATGTACATGATGACCCTCGAAACTTTCTACATTATCGTTGTTTTGAAACTGCTTTATGGTTGTTATATCTGTCGGCACTATAAAATACTTTAACTGCTCTATGTTTTATAAAAAAAATCGTTTTAATCATTATTTCCTCATTGTCCTATGACATAGTTAAAACATTATATCCGGTCATTGAAATAAATGTTATTGTTATTTTAATCATTTCATTGTGTATGTTAGATATACTGATATTGTGTTCCGAACAAGGATTGTATGTGATTTCATATTGATATTGTTATGACAAAATAATTTCCACCACAGGATAATGAACTCTAAATAAAACACTTATATATTTCATGCGTCTGAATGACTTTTCCTGACTGAATTTTTACCAAGAACGCTTAAAACCAACTTTATCAATAGCAAAGAATATTTAAGTATCTGAAGAAGTAAAGAGTTGTATGATCACGTGAAACCTTAGTAGAATAACCAAAGTTAATTTAAGATCAGAATGTTAATTTTCTTATTTTTTTTACATAACTTCTGTGAAACATTTGTATTTACAGTGAAAACACAAATATGCAGAAAAAAATGTTGATGTTAGTCTTTTTTCAAAACTGTTTGCAGTGTTACCTTTTCTGTATTCTGTTATTCTATTAACTTTCAAATTTGATTGCCCAAAGCGTACAAAATGAAGTTAATTTCAGAGGCACATGTTACGCGCATTTTCATTCAATAGAGTTTAACACTTATGGTTGGTTTAGCAAAGTTGGATTGTTTCACATCTTAAATTAAGTTTGATTGTTCCCGTAGACAAAACACTTCTTTCACACGAATAATATTTATTTATAACACATATTCATAGAGTGTGCATATGCTACCATGTAGAAAGTGTTTATAAAAGACATAGTTTTATTTAAAATCTTAATTATGAGTCAATCAAACAATTCAAGAAGAATAAAACTTTTGAATTTTGGTGTATTCTCGACGATTGTAATATAATGTTTAAATGATAAAATTTTATTAAGCTTTTGATATAAAAGATGCTTAAATGAACAGTCAAGATACCCCTTTCACAGCTAGCAGATGCTAATACATTGTACCTCACATTTTCCTAGTTCATCTGTTCCTAATAGTACTAAGATTTTTCATCTCAATTGAGAGGAAAGGTTTAGTTCAACTTTCCCAAAGAAGTTCACTTGAACTAATTTTAAGATACACACAACTAATATGTAAAAGTTTTGTCATCAAACAAAAGTGCTCTATATATATCAATGACAGACAAATATTGTCATTTATAAAATGGTTATCGCTAGGAAAATACTTCACCTTAATGATATTCGAATCGATTAATATTATATAATAGTATATACGTTTCCCCTTATCAGGATTATGTAACACCATAAGTACATTACATAATCTCCTTACAAGTAGACTTTTCTAAAAATAAAATGACGGCGGCCATGTTAAAATTGAATTTTTTTTTCGTTCAGCGCAGATTTTTATTCCAGCCTAAAATCACTTTTACATTGTATCCAACAAAAGACAAAATCAGCAATAAGTGTAATATGACTTTTGAAAAGGAAGATATTAAACCAAGAATTCCAAATGGTGAGGTAAATCATTCATTCGTAATTTTAAACGGGTGCCACATATGTTTCCCTTCTCGGGTACATGAGATTACCAAGTTTTGGGCGGGTTCGTGTTTTTCATTTTTAGTTTTTAAGGTTGCGTTTTGTGTACTTATGCTTTCTATTTTTCTGTTTGTCTTTTTCTTTTTTGTAGGTCATGGCGTTGTCTGTTTATTTTCATTGTATGCGTTTCAATGTCGCTTTGGTATTTTCGGCCCTCTTTTATGGTAAAGTTTTACAATAAATATAATACAACTAGAAATATCAACTTAATTGTTAAAATATCTGAATGACCAATTTTATAGTTTTCTTTATCTGGATTTCTTTTCTTAACTTCCAAGAAATCCAATGGAATGTTTATAAAAGCACTAATTTGTATGATCTTGTTTATTTATATGAAGTTGTCAACCAAACAACTCAAGAGATCTTCCACGAATACTAATATATTTCTGTATCTTAATACAATGAATTGTCTCTAAATATATTATTAACACGGAAACTGTTGACAGGAAACTTCTAGAAAACTGACAACATCATGGCTAAATATTATGACAAAAAAGTAGAATCACAAAAGAAAACTGAACTCTAATGAAAATTCTAAACATCAATCCCTTATATTATGCAAAATCAAAAGCTCAAACACATCAAACGAATCGCCAATAACTGTCATGTTCTAAACTTAGTACAGGCATTTCCTTAAGTAGAAAATTGTGGATTACACCTGGTTGTATAGCTAACTAAACCTCCTGTATGACAGTAGCATACAAATCGTCCTTAAAAACGTTACACAAAAATATTATTGTATGCAACACAACCCATGAAAAATCGAAGGTTCCACACATCATGTAGTTTAAATTGAACTTGTATGTGTTCATCCTTGAACACTCCTTGAATCAAAAATTCAAAGTGATGAGAGGTCAAACAAAAATGAAGATTAGTTCAAATAAATGAACTTTTACCCGTCTTATTTATTCATATTTGTAATTGTTTGAGTCATTTGGACTCTATTGGAGAGTTGTGTCGCATCTTTATACCAACTGTTTATATATGTTTGTGGTATATGTTTTTCTTAATAACTTTAATCATAGTTTTATCTAAATTTCATCAATTCACAACAATTATTGTTTCCTGTCAACTTCGAATCTGAAGTAATCAGCAATATGTGTAAAAACAAATTCGATGACATTAAAATTGTTGTGTTTGCAAAAAACTTTTTTACCATAACGTGTACTGATATTTTAATGTATTATTTTAACACACTCAGTTCATGTACTACACTATAGAACAAAATAAAATTCATCTTCTATCTCACTTAGATAGCACACAAAACAACGTTTTAATCATTCCAAATATGTCCAACATAGCTTTTGTACCTTGTTCTACATAATGTTTTATTGTACTTAAATATAAACCTGACAAGATTATAATACGCCTTAATTACAAATATATTTTTACAAATGTCAACGAATGTCTATGAACAAGAAAATTGAAAATGAAAATGTTTAGTATAGTTCAAACTAATGTTGTGATATAATGATAAACATCTGTAACAAAAAAATATCATAAAATTTGTAAACATGATGATAGTCTGTTTTTGAAAATGTTATAATACAATGTAGATAAAGGAGCAACTTGCGTATGAACCAAACCTTTTAAAACGATCCAAAAACAAAAAATTAACAAAATGCTGAAAGAAATACATGCTCAATGGTAAAAGAATTGTAAACAATAAAACACTTCTAACTTATCCTCAACATTTTTGTTTATTACTTGTTGGAATGGTCATTCTATCCTTATTGAATCAATCTGTTAGTTTGATAGACAATATACACTATATTAAAAGGAAATGTCATCAATTAAAGAATTTAACAATTGATGTAAGTTTTACAGTACATTTTGGTTGATTAAAAGTTCGTAGAATTTTTATAATGAGAGTGATTTGATTACCATTGATACTACTTATTGCTGGAGACCACGAGACAAAGATTTTTCAATTGATGACGTCTGCATATGTATGTGGACATTAATAACGATTTGGTTCTAGCGTGGTAATGTCTCCAATTTCGCAATAAACATCTTCTTCCCTTGGAGGTGGAAACATGGAAAATTCTGAATCTATAATAAACGATCCAGTTTGAGCGTCTTGTGTCTGGACTGACGATCGCCTTCGTTTTGCTAACCGGCGTTTCAACTGTGGTTTTGAAGTGTCCTTCTTTGGTTTTTGTACTTGACGACACACGGTTTCTTTTACTTTCACGATCATTGTAACAACACATACCAGACCAATCAGAGCAGCAGCCATCATTATGTAAACCATTACTGTACTTGATTTATCAGTGTCTTTTTCTGAATTCAGGTCTTCCATCTCATCTGAAACATAACTAATTTTATTCAGCTTCCAACGATCAATAGGTTTACAAAAGAGATGTCTGTAAGCCTAACCGTTTCACTTGCATGTGATTGTTTATCAGCGTTAGAGTAAAATAAATTTAAATGAGAATCTCCTTTAAAGAAGTAGGTCCAGTAAGGCAATTTTTGGCCCCAAAATATAACAGTTTTACAAAATTGTTGAAATGTAAACTTTTAGTTAATTATTGGAAAGTAGAAAGCTTCTGCTACTTGAATATGGGCTGGTTTTGGCTATACAATACACATATATCGGGTAATAGCATCATAACGTCATGGTAAATTACTGAAATCTTCACAATCTTTACAATTTGAGCATTTTTAGTTAAATTTTAGACGGTTTCCATCTTAAATGAAAGTGGCCGCATTTGTGTTCATTCTTAATATTGAAACGTAAGTTGTATTTGAAGATAATACATAACATATATTAAGGTTGAGGATGAACACGGATGCGGCCACTTTCATTTTTGACCAAAACTATCTGAAAAGTGACATTTTTGCCATATTTGATGGATTTTTTATATTTAAGCTTGAATCAAATCGTATTTAATAACTAAGGCTGTGTTCACATTGACCTAAACTCGGTGTTGTAACTCACAAGTCAACTAAACAAAATTACGTTCCCATTGATAAAACTCAATGTTTGCATGTAGTTTAAATCATGTTTTGTCTACGTTCAGTCGATAGTCAATGTAGGCCGTGTGTAGGTTATGTGTACACAAAACTAGGCATTTAGAACATTAACTTTATCATATTTTTTTAAAGAAGAAACGATTTTTGAATAAAATTGATATTTATAACAAATATTAATAAAGTTCTCGACAGACACATTTGTATAATCTTGATATAGTTATAAATACCACTTAAGGTTTCTTTATTAACCCCTTACCAAGACTCATAGCATGATCATTTCCGAACAAAAATTCATTTGAAAAGGTCTTCCCGTACACACAAATATTTGCCACTGTTATTTACTCTAACAACGATTCATTCATAAATGCATTATTACAAAAAGTGTGAGGTAAATTATTTTGTTAATCTAGTATCTCAGATCCGTTAAAATACACTTAGAAATATATAAAAAAAAACATTGCCCCCTACTTTTGCAAAATACTCCTTGAAGAAAAAATACCAACAAAAGAAAAAGAATACGTTTTCTTATGCGTAATCGAGAAATCTTTAGTATCTCTTTTAACTACTGCAAATCATCAAAATGGCTTTCACAAAGGAGCAACCACTTAACTTAAAAAAAAGGGGAGGGGGAGTAATTTAGATTTTTTTTTCGCGCTAGAAATCAAATTTTATTTTTTTTATTAATATGTTACACTATTATTTATGGGGAAGCTCTGGATTCCCATTTTTTTTAATCATACGACCAGAATATTTCTTTTATCAAATGTTAGCAAGGAAAAAAATCCCTCCCCCTCTTTTGAAGTCAACGGTTGTTCTCTAACTGCTAGAAAAGTTGTCCGAAAAATTTGCATTCGGTTCTACGTAATAAATATTTAAATGACACATTGACACATACATTTGTAGTGTACAAGTGTGAACAAATCTTATGTACAGATAACTAAATAAGGTGTATGGATGTGAACAAATTTAATGTGAAACTAGTGTACGTTACATTAAACTAAATGTAAACATGTTTACTGTACATGGCGTTTGATGTAAACACGGCCTAAATCAGTTAAAAACATTCACACAAACTAATTGAATCAACTGAAATAGACATTTAACTGTATAAAAAGTGTTTCAAATCTTTCCATAGATGAACCTGAAATTTGAGGCCAAAATCGGCCCTTACCGGAACTACTCCTTTACCCTAAAAAAAAATCATTATTTAACGTACACTCTTGTGTAATGATCAACACTACTCCGCCTTTAAAATGGCTCTAGTTTCAAATCCTCTTACGATAGATGTATTGCTCATTGTATCAATAAGATCTCTTAAATATTAAGATTTTTTGTGTAGTGAAATTGTGATGTGCAGGTGTCTATTCTTTTTTACATGTTTGGACCTTTTATGTTAGTGTTTTAATGAAAATGGTGTCGTATCCTGATTATGCTCAAGCTGTAATTATCTATTGAATTGATTATCAAGTGAGTTATTATACTGCTTACTAGTATTAAACCATTCTGGTTTATGTTCTTGTTGTTTATCATCAGAAAGAAGTCCTTACTTTTACAAGGTAAATTTCATTTTGTTATTGATCGATAACACAATTCTAACTGGATTTCCTGACATTGTAAAAAGCTATCTTTTTAAATAGTGACAGATGAAGCAATCAGAAAAAAAACAGTAAGTCACAAACATAACACTAACAACTTCAATCACTGATAGATTATATCAAGCATTTTACAGAACAAAGGTCAAGTTATGTAAAACAACACTTTAAAACGTGTTCTGCTTGATTCAAGCCGTCGAGGTCGTAAGTATGGATGTTATGCTGTTTGAGTTTTCAGATTTTATATTGTCTTCCCCTATTATAGTCTTGTGATATAGACACCACATATACTGAGTGTCCTACGGCACCTGAGTGCATCGTAAATATTTCATTGGTGGATGTTACTGTGCACCTAGGTACATCCCCAGTTTTACTTGCTGATTTTTGTTTATTATCAATACTTGCAAACTATTCACTACCATAAACACTTTGCCTGTTACCACTCATATTTCCTTCCTTAGTAATATTTACATTTTCTAATATTTTAGGTAAAACCTCTAGAAATATTCCCAAAGTTTAAATTTGAAGACATTTGGAAGGCATAAATATATCAATATACCTTTAGGTGAATTGCAATTTCCCGTTACAGTGTCACACGTCTCACCATCTAGGCAGTTACAAATTCCACTGCAATTGATTCCAAATGTTCCCATGGCACATTCTGCAAGATATATTGACGTATATCGTTGTATTAAATTGATACACAGTTTGTTTGATTAATTCAAAAGTCTATTAACGAACTATTATTTTAAAGTAAACATTCAAGCAAAGCACAGGAACAATCAACACAAAAAACCCTTCATAACGGGTTGATATGGCAGTACTCGTATATACTTAAAAGTAGTTTAAAGCTAATTAAAACAAATGAAAAATAATTGTACACTGTATTCCATACTTAAGTCAATGTTAAACGTTGATCAGTAAGTCATCAATAAGCATGTATTTCAATGAATAAATAATTTCATAAAATGGAAGCAGAGCAAATGATTATTTACCCTTTGTGCAGTGATTCCCATACCATCCAGCAGTACATAAACAGTCACCAGTCACAGGATCACACTCAGCATCGTGTGCGCAGAAACATTCCTCTTTACAGTTTAGACCGTATGTTCCAGATGGACACGCTTCAACAGGAACAAAATATCGTGATAATGAATACAATAAAAATATACAACTATAACAAAACAGTCTGCTAAAATATACCTTATAAAGCATTCATTCACTATTGCACATTGTAGTAGACATATTGAGTTTGAATGCCAAAATACATATGATTAGTAGACAATGCAGACATGCAAAAATTGTATGACACATCTTGTACGAGATTTTTGATGTGGTGATAATGTATAATAATTTCTAATAAATAAACTTAATAAAACCAGGTTGGATCCACAGTTTTCTACATATGAAAATGTCTGTAGAAAGACAGGAATACGATAGTTGTTATCCAATTGTATCATGTGTTTTAACTTTCGATTTTGCCACTTGCTTAGGGACTTTCCGTTTGGGATTTTGCTCGGAGTTCATTTCTTCTTTTGCTATTTTTTATCAAGGTAGCATTAGTGTGTTTAATATAAAACGACTGCTTGATTGTTGCATACATATCTAAGTACGGCAAATGAACATTAACGTAGCTTGTACATATTGTTATGCAAGAATATCTCAACCTTGGATTAAAATTATAAACATACCATCTGAGCATTTAGATCCAGTAAACCCTGTAGCACAAATACAGCCATGAATTGGGTCACATTTCTTATTGTCTGTACAGTTACATATCTGTTTGCACTGAACCCCATGATGATTAACAATGCATGGCTGCAAGCAATCCTTACCAAATGTTCCTGCTTGACATGCTGAAAATTAGATCATTAAAAGTATAGTCATGTCAAATTTGAAATATAAAAGGAGACCCTGAATAACAACAAACACATATACACACAAAAACAATGACAAACACATTCATAAACTAAATATAAAAAAAAACTAGCTTGAAACATTTTGTTTAGATACATAAATAGGAAATAACACTATTAAAATTGTAATTAATGAATAATGATTAACAGAAATAGTTCTAAAATGAAATGTTTTTAAATTTATAAGATAATGCTCCCGTCAGACAGGAAAAAAAGATTGTAAGATTTTTTTTCTTTAGATACTACGGTATCTAAAATTTGATTAGCTCAACATAAAAGATTAAAACTTTCAACAAGCAATAGAAGTATAAACACGGTTTACTATCATGATTATTTTACAAAACAAATATACCTTGACATTTTCCATTCTGGTAAGAGAAATCAGGACAACAGTCAAATATGAGCTTTACTTCAGTTCCATTAAGTCTGATTAAAATACAAAAAAAGCATAATAAGAAAATAGTTACAAAACACGTTTAACTCTATAATTGACATCTGACTGTCGAGATAGTTAAACAGCTGCATTCATTTTGAATAACTAAACCTGCTGTTGGGAAAGCCTGTTAAACTGCTAGTTAATAAGTTCAGATTCTATCTATTTCATGGTCAAACATGTAGAATATTTTGCCTGTCCAACTACTGTCTGGTTCTACTATTCAATATAGTGCAGGTCATTTTTTTTATTATTATTTTAGTTTAACCAAAAAACAAATGACTGCATGCGCTGTTAACAATGTATGATTAATTTCAAGTTTCTCATAAATGAACAATACCGACCCAGGAATATGCAAATGTTGTACATGTGTTAGATGTGAAGAATTGTATGATGAAATTGTTATGTATAAACGTTTATTTAAATATGAAAACCTCCTATGAATATATATGGTAACGTTTGATTACTATAGTACTTGCAACTTTTTTTTAATTTTCTTACCATAAAATGATGAAAGTCTTTAATAGTTTTGTACAAGTTTCGATTTTTTTAATTGTACCATTTTGTGTATCCTTATAAATATTATTTCAGACAAACATTTCATTTCCACTAAATTCAGTATATATATATATATATATATATATATATATATATATATATATATATATATATATATATATATATATATATATATATATAAAATTGAGAATGGAAATGGGGAATGTGTCAAAGAGACAACAACCCGACCAAAATAAAAAAAAAACACAACAGCAGAAGGTCACCAACAGGTCTTCAATATATATATATATATATGTTTCCTTAACCAAATCAGCCATACATTTTGTTTGATGGAGCAGAGGCGATATATTTGGTTTTGATTAAAAATGTATTTAAATAGTACCCACTTGTATTCTTTATATAGTACATGTACCTACTTTACTATTCTTGGACACACATTTGGATCTGTTCTCTTCATTGTTGTGCACCTGATCGTCTCAACAAAGACATAAGCAAGAAGCCCTATGCATTTAGCAATAGATCTGGAACGTTTCTGCATTGCTGTTGTTTGCTTATCCTAATACAAATGTATCAATTCAATAGAAACACTCAACTATTAGTACGGCTCAATGATGATATATGTGACGATTTACTTCAATAATAATTTCCTCGTTGTATTTTTGCACTGTAAAAAAAATAAGAACAATCATGTTTGTTTCCGTTTTATTTTATGAAATCATTTAGTTTTTTTATCAAATATAAAAAAGAAGATGTGGTATGATTGCCAATCAGACAACTGTCCACAAGAAACCAAAATGACACAGACATTAACAACTATAGGTCACCGTACGGCCTTCAACAATGAGCAAAGCCCATACCGCAATAGTCAGCTATAAAAGGCCCCGATATGACAATGTAAAACAATTCAAACGAAAAAACTAACGGCCTTAATTATATATAAAAAAATTAAAGTCTTTTTTTTTAAATTAATAAAACAAATATGTGAACAGATCAATGAAAATGGTGTATTTATCTAAGTTTTGACCATTCTGTCATCGTAGCAAAATAAATGTTAACTTTTTTCTATTTTTTTTTTAGAATAAAGGTACATCTTATACTTATTGAATCACAGATTTGAAAATAAAGAAAATAGATTCCTAGTTTAGGATAGGATGCATAATTATAATATTCTCGTGAGATTGCGGTTTATGTTTCTCGGAACATTGTTATCATATTCGAGGTAAAATGTGAAAAAAGTTAGACATGAGAATCCAGTAAACTTTGTCACTGAGCATTTTAAACCTACATTATTATTCATCGGTTTTGAATAATTATAACTTTATCTCAGCAGTAATCAAGGTCAATATCTACATTCAATAAGTTGAAAAAATTCTAAAAGAGTTAAATGGATGATAAATGAAGGATATATTGCAAAGATTTAAATTTAACATATCCTAATTAGTTTTCGAGGTAGCTGTGACAGCACTGATAGTGGTAGAAGTAGAACTTATTATTGCAGAAACGCCGAAGCAGCAATATTTCAATCATGTAATATTTTAGCCAGGATACATAACTTATAACATACATTGTATTACAACCCCGCCACATTTTGTATATTATGTGATTGTCCCAAGTCAGGTGCCTGTAATTCGAGGGTTGTCGTTTGTTAATGTGTTACATATTTGTTTTCCGTTTTTTGTTTGTTTTTTTTTACATATATTTGTCCGTTAGTTTTCTCGTTTAAACTGTTTTACATTTGTTATTTGAGGCCTTTAATAACTGACTATGTGATATGGACTTTGCTCATTGTTGAAGACCGTACAATGACCTATAGTAATTAATTACTGTGCCATCACACTTGTCAAAAGTATATGTTGACACCAATCAGTTTTACTGGTTATATTAATACTCTATACCATGACCGTATAATATGATAATCTGTGTATGGTATAGTATAAAAGGACGTACTAACATAATACATTACCTATTTCCTTTTATGTAATATAAAATGATCAAAGTCCATGATGTTCAAGCGAACTGATGTTGTTTTTCTATAACAAATGTGTGACTGATTTAGTAATTCGTACAAATGATATTCCTGTCATTTATGGTATATAAATCGAGTTAAAACAATAAGCCATTATCATGATAATGGACAAATGTCGTTCATAGCATCATTAGATCATTATTGACAACAGTCCAAAAATCTTATTGTTAATACAAATTGCATTTTAAGACGTCACATAACTGTCGGTTTTTTCGCTATAGTAGACAAAAGAATTAAGATGTAGATTGAATAATTACTGGACAACTTCTATGAGAGCCTAAATATTATAATTTCCAAAATTGATACGTAGTTCTAAGTGTATTGATACTGCAATAATATCATACAAAATGCACCTGATACATCATTAGAAGTAACATTGATAAGAATAAAAGAAGTTATTTTTTATTATTGATTTGATTTTGTCTGGTCAGGTCTCCATGCATTTATATGAATGTTTGTATTTAGAATATTTAATGTTACGTATGTTTGTAAGAGGAGTTTCGTATCTGTAAAATATAAGTTATATCCATTTTAGTTTCAGATATGAGTCAGTTTGAATAATCATAAATAATTTTCTTTAGTATCATATATTTTCCAAATACTTGAGATTTAATTAAACAGTTTTACACTTTTCATAGCCTGACATTTCGATTGACTGTTAATTTGCTTTCTTGATAAATATGCATGAAATGTATATGAAATGTATACTACAAGACGAGTACGAGCAAAAACAAATAAGTCAGTTACAATAAATTAAAAAAAAAGCTTTTGTGATATTTTTATTGCATTGATATACTATAAACGATTTGAGTATATCATTTCTAAATACATCGGTGAAGTAGATGTAATATCGATGAGAGTAACGTAATGGGAATATCAAATGATAACAATGAAAAAGGAAATGGGGTATGTGTCACAGCGAAAACAACCTGACCATAGAGCAGACAACAGCCGAAGGCTACCAATGGGTCTTCAATGTAGCGAGAAACTCCCGCACCCGGACGCATCCTTCAGCTGGCCCTTTTAAAATCTGTATACTAGTACAGTGATAATGAACGTCATACTGAACTCCGAATTATACACAAGAAACTAAAATTAAAAATCATTCAAGACTAACAAAGGTCAGAGGCTCCTGACTTGGGACGGGCGTCTGATATTAACCCTCTGATATTACTTTAAACGTTTTTCTTTTAACCAAACAAGTACTGGTTATAGTCCAATTATTTTTCATCGGCTACTTCTATGATTTCAATATCAAGTAAACACTGCTATATCTAATTGATGGTTCGTCTTACATCCAGCCAGTATTGAAGTTAGTATGGTACAAAATGTTGTCGATAGAATAAAAAAAAATATATGTACATTTCAAGAGAATAAATATTGTGCTATTGGGGAGGTGGATTCAAAGATATGACAAAATGTATGAATGGCTATGGTCTTTATTCTTCTTAAACATCAATATATCATACAATATGCAAATACTAGGAAACCATACACACAAACCTTGTGCAGAATATTATATAACCGGTGTTTTGTAAACATCTTTTTTTTTTAATTTTCACACAATTCTTTCTAATAGTGAAAGTGAAAACTATATTTTACAATATTGTAACGCAGAATACCCAACAAATGATGTCAGTCTGATTTGATTTCTGTTCATATATGTTCCAAATTCGACAATAAACTACCAGATGCGCATTTCGACAATACATGTCTCTTCAGTGATGATCATGGCCAAAATATTTGAAATCCAAAGCTTATATAAAAGATGAAGAGCTATAATCCAAAAGGTCCCAAAAAGGATAGCCAAATCCGTGAAAGGAATCAGAGCTTTGCATGGTGCAGGACAATTGGTACAGTTATTGTTATTTCACCTATACAGCTATCCTTAAATTTCATTCACAATCTACAATAGGAGTTATCATGTTCAACGGGAAAAGTAACTATAATCTTTTTCCTATCAGTTCCGTGTGTACAAATATAGAAATTGCATTAACACATATCACTTAATGTTTTAAGTCTTAAACAATTATTACTTTCTGAAAAACTATGCGGATTCAACGACATTATTACAAAGTAACATGTCTCAAAAACAATGAAATCTTTAATCAACAGCAAATTTTTCAAGCTGTTCGTCGATATTGTAGCACATCTTAGGTTGCCGATATCATGTCACTGAAAACAACTTATTTCAATAAGCGCTTGTATCTCAGTTATTCGGAAGAACTTTATAATAAAGATTCAACAGAACTAATAAGCTCTGTTTCATAAAGTTGAATTATGTTATACATCATGTCGGTTTCGATTCCCTGACTATACTGAGCTGATAGTTCCGACAGGTGAAATTAAAATTCGTACAATATACTGACAGTTAATATAAAAGGTCATTTAAAGAGGGAGGTAAAAGAGGGTACAGAGTAGCTTTTTTATATAGATGAAACTTGAAGATGATGCTAATCATTGATTATAATGTTTTATGTTAAGTACTTTTCTGAACAATACCAATCCACCAAAAACATGTGTGTTTTTCATTGAAGCTATGTGTGTGTGTTTTGATCAATACACTACAAACCATTAAAGTCTGAAATGGCCTATATCTGTACTCGACTGTACTGATTTTTACTCGACCAGTCTGAATTGGTCTGACTTTTACTTGACATTACTCGACCCCAGTCTGAACCATACTTGACTGTACTGAATCGTACTGGACCCTTATCTTTGCCGTTGAAAATAGTCTGAACTATTACTCGACCAGTCTGAAACAGTCTTAACCCATTCTCGACATGTACTTGACCTATTTTTCCACTCTAAACCATACTTAACCAAAGGTCTGAACAATACTCGACCAGTCTGAACCATACTAGACCAAAAAATTGTTAAAATAAATTTCTTTTTAACTTATATATATATATATATATATATATATATATATATATATATATATATATATATATATATATATATATATATATATATATACAACTCGTCTAAACATCAACCCAACAATGTTAGATCTGTAAATTTGCTTTCGCAAATTTTTGGTTCTTCCCTATTTTTTATATATATATATATATATATATATATATATATATATAACAACAGCCAACAAAATTTATAAAAAAATTAACCTTATAAAAGAAATATATCTCTGATTATATTTAGGATAAAAAAAATATATTATATATAGCTTATATAAAAAAGGGATAAAATTAAATAAATAAATAAAAGTGTTTTTCTGATTAGTGGTGAAATATAAAGTATAACCTCTGCTTGGGGGCAAACTCATAAATAAGATCACACCTGGCCAGAGGTATTAAATTCTAAATAACATTGATTCAAAATTGCAACATCCTGTTTAAATTAAATAACAAGGCCTTTCGAATATACATGTATGTACTAGATAAGTAATACACGAATTTAAGAAAATAGGGTTTTCTTTTTACCTGTAAAACACACATGTACTGAGGTAATAAGAACATATTAAAGTGCTTTATGTATGCCATGTTAATTTGAAAAAAAAAAATACTTAAATTAATTGAAATATTTTTTTACTGTTACTTTGGAATACATTTCCTTTTTTAAAAAGGTTATCAAGGATTGCTATGGAAATTCTATTATCATGATTATATTAAATTCTTGGTTTAATAAAACAAAACAATTAAGCTCTCATTTTTTTTAAATTTATTAAGTTGTTTTATATACTATTTTATATATATCTTAATAAAAACATTCACTGCATTATTACCTGAACTCAACTGACACCATATATCTATACTAGGCTTACGTTAATGGTGAAAATAGTCCAGTTACCATAAAATACTTCCGAAATATTTATAAAATTTTGAATTATATTGAAAATATACATATACATATACATCATTATGTAAGTGTTGATTAATATTGAGTTGAAGTTATATCATGATTGATTATTGTGAAATTTTAATTTCAATACTGTATTGAATACATTTTTAATTTCAAGTTGCTGTTCAAATTTCATTTTTATTAAAAGAATTCCTTAATTGATAAAATTCAGTTGATAGATACAAAGAATAGGTCTAGGTTGGTTAAGACTTGGTCGAGTATGGTTCAGACTAGGTCGAGTACGGTTCAGACTAGGTCGAGTACGGTTCAGACTAGGTCGAGTACGGTTCAGACTCGTATAAAATGGTTAAGTACACATTCAGACTGTTAAGTATGGTTCAGACTACAGTCGAGTACTATCAAGTAAATCTCAGACGAATTCAGACTGGTCGAGTAAAAATCAGTACAGTCGAGTACAGATATAGGCTATTTCAGACTTTTAATGGTTTGTAGTGATAGTAAGTAACGCAATTCATCAATTTATGTGCATGTGACAACGACGAATGGAAATGTACAACGTAAACAACATGACAAATCATGATTATAAAATGTAAAACTTAACCAGTAAAAATAATTCATACCGTTTTATTCTGTATCTATAAATTCATATTATAATGGGAAAAAACTAGAAAACATTAGATCCAATCTTGGATTCATCGTTTCTTAATTGATTGCATGCATTTACCATTCGACGGACAACTAAATTGTGTTAGAATTATTTTTAATTAAAATAATATTCCAACGTGTTTTAGTTATTTAAATGACAGTGTGAACATTTGTTAGAAATATATTTCTTTGAGAACCAATGTTTATTGATATAACTTTGCATTGATAACCTTGTAAAAGGAAATTATTTCGATTTGTTTTCCTGAATGATAAAATTATGTCAGACAAACCTTGGTATTGGTATTTGAACATGTTTTACTATTTCACCTTTTCCTATTTACAGGGATCTTTTAATTTTTAGTTTCTATATATTCAATTATCTGAAAGAATTTTATATCTCATTTATTTCTTCATCTCAGAAAAGGATGATATAACAGTTTACATCTATGAATCTATTCATCAAAGCAGATCATTTCCAGTAAAAAAAAAATTGTACATGATACAATTTTAAAATATACAGCTATGCACACGTCTTTCAAACCTTAATGCACAGTATGGATTCAAGTAATCATCGTCTATATGTTGTAAAGAACAGTACGAATTAGGAAGTTGTTCTTCAAACATTTCGATATTTGACAATAATTGTCCATTGTTATTATATCCGTCCTCTCTATTTGTGGTTTGCTGAAATCTATTCTGTGGATTGTCATTTTCTATCATATGAGAACTCCTTATATTATCCAATTGATCATCACGTATTTCACTGTAATGATAACTTTCATTGTAAGGTCCTTGGACACTATCTGTTTCGTTAACGTTATTTTGACTGCTTCGATTGCGTCTTTGCTTCAAGTACCTTTTAAGAGTCAGATATGTTAGAGCCAGCAACAGTACACAAATTAATGAAACAGCGAGAGTAACCACCAGAAATAAGAAATTCCTGTAACAATATAACATAGGTTTGTTTCAAATGGGAAGTAATAGGGCGAGTAAAACAAATGTTTGTATTTCCGTTAGGATAAATGAGTTGTTATCATAAAAGACCATTTCATTTCAGCTTTTAGATGAATTTCCTTTCTTAAAAAACGGATTGAATCAGATCAACTACAACAGGTTATAACCATGCTAGTTTCACTTGAGATAGAAATAACGGGTTACAATATTTCAGGTAGCTATTTATATATATACTAAAAAGATATAAACAGATGTTGTATTAGTGTCAATGAGACAAACCTCCATCCAAGTCACAATTTGCAAAAGTAAACCAATATTGGTCACAGCATGGTCTTTTGAGTATACTTAAAATGGATGCAAATTAAAGTTCAAACAGGTATGCAGTCACTAGAACAAACTAAGACACAAACCCATCACACAATTTGAACAATAATCAGACGAAGATATTGAAATATAAGTCACCAACAGTATCTTCCGTGAACTATCAAATATCTAACTGCTTTCATCATTTTAAGATCGGTTTCGTTTGGAAATTAAGATTTTTATATAAAAAAGTGAACTTTATACAAATAAAGGCAACATTAGTATACCAGTGTTCAAAGTTATAAATCGAGTGTAAATCGAGAGGAAGCAAACCCGCTTTACAAATTAAAATTAAAAGAAACACATCAACTATAGAAGGAAAACAAAGACACAACCGGAACTATGAAGTGTAAAAAAACAAACGCTAACATACTTAGAAACGAATTATTTTTCTAAGAAATGCTACAATCTTGACTTGATATTTCTTTACTTATTGGGCATGTTAAAAAGAGAAAGGTTTGAAGGCTGTTAGTTACACAATGAGTCAAACAATCTCCCAAATCTGTTGATTGATAGATTTATTGATTTATCAAGTGCAAATTAGCTAATAAGAAATTTTAAATCATACTTTTGTGCAATTTGTAATTAAGATCGAACTTCAAAATCATAATTATGATACCTGTTAATAGAATTTGCTGTAGTGTTGTTTGGGCATGTTATTTTTCTAATGTTAATGCATGAAGTGTTGTCTTTACATTCACATGTGCCGGATATCTTGTTGCATAATGCTTCATTGTTGCATATACAAGTTTTTGAGCAATTATAATCCAAATTGTAGTCATAATACCCAAGGTGGCATTCTGCAATTTCAAAAATAATAATTAAGGAAAACAAAAAGCAAAGAAAAGGAAACATTTAATTGAATGAAATGTAAACACTACAAACAATGTTATTGTATTATAATGATTATTTATTTGTTTTCGCTTTTGATCGATAAAAATATATAAACTTCTACATTGTTCTTTCATTTTTCCAAAAAAGGAACGATTATCATCCAAGAAAAATAAATAGCAGAAAACACAGCTTTGACAAGGAAAGGGTTTTGCACTATCTAACATTTTTACTTGGTTAAATTTTTTTAAACCTCAAAACTTTTGTAATACTTCATTCAGGTGCTTACTTTCTGAAGTTTTTTTTTTTTTGTTAGAGGTCAGATATGTTGCATAGAACACATTTTTTTGAAAGATTATCAAGGCAATTCGATATCTTTGAAATGAAATGTTGATGTCGTGAAGGGTTTATCAGCAACATAAACAAGTCACATGGTACATGTATAAATAAAATAAAATTAGAACACACTTCCTCTTCCTTCTCATTAAATTGCCTAAGAATGACCGAAATTCGTAAGATTGTTTTCGGAACATTCAATACAATGTATCACAGTTTTGTATACATGTTATGTTTAAGCTTTGAAGGGTTTTACCACGCCTAAACAGTCGTATTAATGATAAACAAACTACACCAAAGTATGAAACAGTAAACAAGGACATTCATGTGACAGATATACAGTTTTCTTATCTTGTAAATTCTTCAAAATCAAATAGTAGAAGACACTACCCCTTTTACCAAACCAAGGTTGTGACAAAAGTAATTCTGTGTATTTAATGTAATATATAATATAAAAGTACTCAACATAAATGTATAGCATTATTAGTTATCAAAGTTTAAAATTAGATACGTCAGACCCGCGTTTCGTCTACAAAGAACTCATCGTTGACGCTCAAATCAAAATAGTTAGAAAGCCTAACAATCATAAAATTGAAATGCATTCAGGACCCTAAATTTCAAAATAAAAATGTCAAATACTTCTAAGGTACTCTATGCCTGGGATAAGAAATTCCTTAGTATATGTATTTCGAATAATTCATACTTTTTTAATCAGTAAACGAAAATTTAAAGAAACTATATAAAATGAACAAATGTATTGGTTGCAGACTTGCTAGCAATAAAACACTACTAACTTGATCAACAATCTTCTGCCTGGAAAAGTATTCAAAGTTATTTGAAATCCAATACTTTTAATATTAACAATATTTTTTTTCGATTTAAGACATCAGCAATTGATAATAGTTATCAAAGGTACCAGGATTATAATTTAGTACGCCAGACGCGCGTTTCGTCTACATCAGACTCATCAGTGACGCTCTTGTCAAAATATTTATAAAGCCAAACAAGAACAAAGTTGAAGAGCATTGACGATCCAAAATTCCAAAAAGTGGTGCCAAATACGGCTAAGGTAATCTATGCCTGGGATAAGAAAATCCTTAGTTTTTCGTAAAATTCAAAGTTTTGTAAACAGGAAATTTAAACGTTTTGAAACAAATTCAGTGTATTATTCATTCGTTGAATTTATAAAAATGAGAAAATGTAATATGAGTGCTGTTGAGGCAAATATTAACCGGATACAAAGCAACACAGTTTAATTTTTGACGTCATTATACGTATGTAGACATTAATAACGATTCGGTTCTAGTGTGCTGATGTCTTCAATTTCACAATAAACATCTTCTTCCATTGGAGATGGAAACACTGAAAATTCTGAAATCTATAATAAACGATCCAGTATGAGCGTCTTGTGTCTGGACTGACGATCGCCTCTGTTTTGCTAATTGACGTTTCAACTTTGGTTTTGAAGTGTCCTTCTTTGGTTTTTGTACTCGACGACATACGGTTTCTTTTACTTTCACGATCATTGTTACAACACAGACCATACCAATAAGAGCAGCAGCCATCATTATGTAAACCATAACTGTACTCGATTTATCAGTGTCTGTTTTCTGAATTCAGGTCTTCTTTTTTCATCTGATACTAATTATATTCAGCTTCCAAAGAGCAATATGATTACAAAAGAGATGTCTGCTAGACAAACCGTTTCACTTGCATGTGATTGTTTATCAGCGTTAGAGTAAATAAATATGACAATCCCCTTTAAATTTACCCCTAATGAAAAATCATTATTTAACGTACACTCTTGTCTAATGATAAAAACTACCTCGCATTTAAAATGGCTCTAGCTTCAACTTTTCTTACGATAGATGTATTGAAGCGATCATTATATCAATAGTATCTCGTAAATATTTAGATTTTTTTTGTGTTGTGAAATTGTGATGTGCAGGTGTCTATACTTTTTTTTTACATATTTGGACCTTTTATGTAAGTGTTTTAATGAAAATGGTGTCTTATCCTGATTATGCATAAGCTGTAATTATCTATTGGACTGATTATCAAGTGAGTTATTATACTGCTTATTAGTATTTAACCATTCTGGTTTATGTTCTTGTTGTTAATCATCAGAAAGAAGTCCTTACTTTTACAAGGTACATTTCATTTCTAACTGGATTTCCTGACATTGTCAAAAGATATCTTTTTTAGATAGTGACAAATGGAGCAATCGGAATGAAAACCGTAAGTTACAAACATAAAACTAACAACTTCAATCACTGATAGATTCAATCAGTGTTTTTTTTTCTATGGTCGGGTTGTTGTCTCTTTGGCACATTCCCCATTTCCATTCTCAATTTTATTATCAATCAGGCCTTATACAGAACAAAGGTCAAAATATGTAAAACAACACTTTAAAACGTGTCCTGCTTGATTCAAGACGGCGAGGTCGTAAGTATGGATGTTACGCTGTTTGAGTTTGCAGATTTTATATTGTGTTCCTCTATTATAATATTGTGATATAGACACCACATATACTGAATGTCCTAAGGCACCTGAGTGCATCGTAAATATTTCATTGGTTGATGTTCCTGTGCACCTAGGTACATCCCCAGTTTACCTTGCTAATTTTGGTTTATAAACAATACTTGTAAACTACTCACTACCATAAACACTTTGCCTGTTACCACTCATATTTCCCTCCTTAGTAAAATTTACATTTTCTAATATTTCAAGTAAAACCTCTAGAAACATTCCCAAAGTTTTAATTTGAAGACACTTGGAAGGCATAATAATATCAATATACCTTTAGGTGAATTGCAATTTCCCGTTACAGTGTCACACGTATCACCATCTGGGCAGTTACAAATTCCACTGCAATTGATTCCAAATGTTCCCATGGGACATTCTGCAAGATATATTGACGTATATCGTCGTATTAAATTGATAAATGTTGACCAGTACGTCAATAAACATGTATTTCAATGAATAAATAATTTCATAAAATGGAAGCAGAGCAAATGATTATTTACCCTTTGTGCAGTGATTCCCATACCATCCAGCAGTACATAAGCAGTCTCCAGTTACAGGATCACACTCAGCATCGTGTGCGCAGAAACATTCCTCTTTACAGTTTAGACCGTATGTTCCGGATGGACACGCTTCAACAGGAACAAAATATCGTGATAATGAATGCAATAAAAATATACAACTATAACAAAACAGTCTGCTAAAATATACCTTATAAAACATTTATTCACTTCAGATGAGCAGAGAGTACAAGACGTATGACAATTAAAAATTACGCAATACCAATATGAACATGTATGTATATGTCTATTGCACATTGTAGTAGACATATTGAGCTTGAATGCCAAAATACATATGATTAGTAGACAATGCAGACATGCATAAAAATGAACGAAAGATACCAAAGGGACAGTCAAACTCATAAATCTAAAACAAACTGACAACGCCATGGCTAAAAATGAAAAAAAACAAACAAACAACAGCACTCACGACACAACATAGAAAACTAAAGAATAAACAACACGAACCCCACCAAAAAACTAGGGGTGATCTCAGGTGCTCCGGAAGGGTAAGCAGATCCTGCTCCACATGCGGCACCCGTCCTGTTGCTAATGTGATAACAAATCCGGTAAATAGTCTAATTCGGTAGGCCACATTCAGGAAAGGGAAGGGGATTGTAGTTACGACGTAAGTAACATATCCAATATCATTTGTGATACGGTTATTTCATAACGGTCAACCAACTCGTGATGGCGTCCGTAAAATTTACGAAGGGATGATTTCAACTTCACCATTTGGAACTCTTGGTTTAATAGCTTTCTTGTGAGCAGCAACCCTCTATCAAGAAAATCATGATAGGAAATGCAAGCACGAGAATATCGTATCAATTGGGAGATATATACCCCGTATGCAGGTGCTGCTGGAATTTTGCTACTTAGAAATGGAAAGTTCACAATTGGAAAGCTGAAATCGTCTCTTTTGTCGTAAAGTTTTGTTTTCAACCGACCCTCATTGTCAATTTCTAGATGTAAGTCAAGATATGAGGCCGACTTAACTGTATCTGTAGTATCCTTTATCTCTAGCTCGATTGGATAGATGCGTTCCACATAGTCACCAAATTTTGAATTATTTAGTGAAAGAACATCATCTATATAGCGAAAAATAGAGTTAAAGGATAGTTGTACGACACATCTTGTACGAGATTTTTGATGTGGTGATAATGTATAATAATTTCTGATAAATGAACTTAATAAAACCAGGTTTGATCCACAGTTTTCTACATATGAAAATGACTGTAGCAAGTCAGGAATATGACAGTTGTTATCCAATTGTGTCATGTGTTTTAACTTTCAATTTTGCCTATTGCTTAGGGACTTTCCATTTTGGATTTTGCTCGGAGTTCATTTCTTTTGTTTCTATTTTTTATCAAGGTATACGTAGCATTAGTGTGTTTAATATAAAACGACTGCTTGATGGTTGCATACATATCTAAGTACGGCAAATGAACTTTACGTAGCTTATACTTATTGCTATGAAAGAATATCTCAACCTTGGATTAAAATTATAAACATACCATCTGAGCATTTAGATCCAGTAAACCCTGTAGCACAAATACAGCCATGAATTGGGTCACATTTCTTATTATCTATACAGTTACACATCTGTTTGCACTGAACCCCATGATGATTAAAATTGCATGGCTGCAAGCAATTCCTACCAAATGTTCCTGCTGGACATGCTGAAAAGTGGATCATCAAAAGTATAGCCATGTCAAATTTCAAATATAAAAAGGAGATCCTTAATAATAACAAGTACAAACACACACAAAACAATGAAAAACAAATACATTAATTGAATATTTTTAGAAACATAAACATGCAAATTACACTATTTAAATTGTGACTAATGAAATATTGTTCCATTTTCAAATCGAGGTTGATGATTATCAACAGGAGTTGTAACAGGAAATTATTTTACTTTAATACAATGTTTCCGTCCGTCTAGAATCAACTGTTAGATTTTTTTATTTTGTTCTTTAAATAATACTGTATCTAAAGTTTGATCAGCTCAACATAAAAGATAAAAAAAAAAAAATTGAACGAGCAATAGAAGAATAAACATCACGATTTACTATCATGATTATTTTATAAAACAAATATACCTTGACATTTTCCATTCTGGTAAGAGAAATCAGGACAACAGTCAAATACGAGCTTTACTTGGTTTCCAGTAGAGCTGCTTATATAAATACAAACATAGCTTTATGAGAAAATAGTTACAAAACTTATTTAACTCTATAACTGACATCTGACTGTCGATATAATTAACTAACTGCATTCATATCGACAACTAAACTTTCTGTTGGTAAAGTCTGTAAACTGCTAGTTGATAAGTAACCAGTTGTGTACAAGAAAATAAACCCGTATTCAAAAGATCTAGGGTAATGAGTTCAAATTAAGAAATAATTCATGGAAGCCATAGATTTTTGGAAATTTACACATGGCCTGGGCCGTGATATTCGAATTTTATCCTGCACGTCAGCGAGGGATAAAATAAACGAATAACACGGCCAAGGCCTTGTGTAAATTTACAACAATCTATGGCTTCCATGAATTATTTCGATTCTAATAAGACAAATACTGTCATTAAAATACTGAAGCAAGGGTTGGTTTAGTATGTGTGTGGCTGATCTTTTTTACTTCCTGTTAGACAAAGCTCAAATATCTTAATAAATCCGTAGCTTGCATGTGTTATTTCGTGAATAACTGTTAGAAAAAAAACCTGTTTAATTCTTCTAATTCTCAAACCCAACATTTGCCATTTTTAATTTACATGATTTTCTCGTAAGCTTCCGTCAAATCCAAAGTTGACATTTCGTAACTAAGGAACCGCCATGTTGACTTGCTGAAATTAGTAAATATACAAATAATGCAATAGAATGAAAAATAAAACAAAACCTACCTACCTCAAAAATCAGTTTTAATATATAAAAGCATACGAATTTCGATGGTTCACGTAACAAAAAATTTTCAACTTTAGCAGTTTCATTTGTATGACGTCATGTTTTGAAATGACTTTAATGCGCCATAAATGTTAATAGACTTTCGCGAAATTTTATTTTATTTTTATTTTGTTGATTTCTCCAAGCTCTTGTGTATTACTTCTTTTTTTTATTATGCATCCGAATAAGAATAACAGTTATCTTGTCTTTTTTTAATTGCACATTTCAAATCAATAAAATCGGCAAAGGGTTTGAAAATAAGTTCCAATACATATAGATTTACGTGGGAAGTATATTGTAACAGCCATTATTATGCATATCTCTGAGTCTGCACTAAGTATAGATATAGCGAAAGAAGCACGTCATATTAGAATTGTATTTATTTCATAGGCATACATGTAAAATATTTTGCCCTTCTAACTACTGGCTGGTTCTTCTATACAATAGAGTGTAGGATATATTTTTTTAAATTTTGGTTTAAACAGAAAATAACAGACAGCGCTAGTAACAAGGTATAATTAATTTCAAGTTTCTCATTAATGAACAATTCCGCGCCAAGAATATACCAATGTTATGCATATGAAGAGTTGTATGCCGAAATTGTGATGTATATACGTTTACTTAAATATTAAACACCTCTTTTGAATATATATGGTAAGATTTGATGCCTAGTTTATTTATCATTTTCATGTTTTTATTCAGTTTTACATTTACTGATGTTTTTTCGTCGTAATTTGTTTTTACAATAACTTTGTCAGTCTTTCTTATATTGAATCGCTGTCATACACCTGAGAGGTTTTTCTAGCTTTAAATCCAGCTCTGTACCAAGTCAGGAAAATGACAATTGTTATCCATTCGTTTGATGTGTTTTGTTTTTGGATTATGCCATTTGATTATGGACTTTTTTTTAATTTTCCTCGGAGTTCAGTATATTTTTACGATTTTACGTTTTTAAACATTTACTTCCCAAACTCCCTTTGATAAATTCTGCCTCATTTGTAGTATCTGTAATTTGTGAGTATTATTCAACGCGTTTTTCATACAATGTGTACAAGTTAGTTTTCAATATCTAGTGAAATCAATCGATTATACTGATTTGTTGGGGTATCTAAATGAGGTACACAATGCAGAAAGTCTGTGTATTTGAGAATATGCATTCAAGCGGCTGATCCACTTTTTTGAGATTTGTTGAGTGTCTGTTATGATTAAGTGTATTACAAAAACGCACATTGTACATGATTATTACTTATTTCCAATTAAATACTTATTAAAAAAAAACAAAAACAACTGAATATGAAACGAAACACTTAACTAACAGATACGAAAAACAAACTCAATTTGATATAATAAATTATTACTAAATAAGCTTCATTGAAGGGAGTGTAGGATGACAGTCCTTGAATGTACTGTCCGACAAGAGAATACTGGATTTCTTTCTGACACTATCTAAATTTTGTATGTATTTATTTTCTTATTGACGTTCATTATTAGCACATGTATCAAACTACCGAAACAACATGTACACCTCTAGAGAACGTTGACATTAAGCAGGATCTGTGAATGTTGAACCTTTTTTATTTAGATTTAATAAGTATGCTAGTACTTGCACACCTCAATCGTTTAATCACTATATTACCTGCAAACTTTTTTTCTTAAATTGTCTTACAATAAAATGATAGTTTAATAGTTTTGTACCAGTTTCTATTTTTTTTTTGGAAACATTTTGTGTAAAAATATATCCTGATGAAGATTATTCAAGACAAACGTTCATTTGCACTAAATCCAGTATATTTATAGGTTTCCTTAACAAAATCAGCCATGCATTAATTTATTTGGAGCAGAGGCGATATATTTGGTATTGATTGAAAATGTATTTAAATAGTACCCAATTATATTCTTTATATAGTACCTACTTTACTAATCTTGGACACACATTTGGATCTGTTCTCGTCATTGTTGTACACCTAATCGTCTCAACAAAGACATAAGCAATAAGCCCTATGCACTTAGCAATAGATCTGGAACGTTTCTTCATTGTTGTCGTTTGATTATCCTAATATTAATTCAATAGAAACACTCAACTATTAGTACGGCTCAATGACGATATATGTGACAATTTACTTCAACTATTTTTTCCTGGTTGTATTTTTGCATTTTTAAAAAAATACGCACAATCCTGTTTGTTTCCGTTTTATTTTATGAAATCATGTCGTTTTTTTATTCTGTCTTTTTCAAACTAAATAAAATATGTTAACAGATCAATGGAATTGGTGTATTTATCTACGTTTTGACCATTCTGTCATCTAAGCAAAATTAATGTTCACGTTTTTCTATTTCTTTTTTTGGATTAAATGTCCATCTTATACATGTACTTATTGAATCACAGATTTAAAAATAATATTCTAGTGAGATTGCAGTCGAGGTGTCTCGGTACATTTTTATCATATTCGAAGCAAAATGTGAATAAAGTTAGAAATGCAAAACCTTGTCACTGAACATCTTAAACCTACATCATTGTTCATCGGTTTTGAATAATGAGTTAATCTCAACATTCAATAAGTTAAAAAAAATTTAAAACAGTTAAATGGTTGATAAATGCAGGATATATTCCAAATATTTGAAATTAACATATCATAATTAGTTGTAGAGGTAGCAGTGACAGCAGTGAGAGGGGTAGAAGTAGAACTTATTGTTGCAGAAACGCCGAATCAGCAAGATTTCAATCATGAAATAGTTTAGCCAGGATACATAAATTATAACATGCATTGTATTGTAACCCCGTCACATTTTTTATAAATTATGTGATTATCCCAAGTCAGGAGCCTGTAGGTGGGGGTTATCGTTTGTTTATGAGTTACATATTTGTCTTCCTTGTTTTTTTTTGCACATATGCTGACTTTTGAGTTGTTAAATACTGTGTCATTCATTCTTTTGTGTAGAGTTTTCTCCTTGGCAGTCATATTACATCTTCTTTTTTTATACTGTACTCCGGTACTAGACTTGAAATTACAATATTTGCCTTAAGTATATGTCAAAAGTACATGTTGACACCATTTAGTATTACTGGTTATATAATTAGTACTCTATACCATCACCATATAATATGATGATCTGTGTGTGATATAGTATAAAAGGACGTTAACATTATACATTACCTATTTCCTTTTATGTAATATAAAATGATCAAAGTCCATGATGTTTAAGTGAACTGATGTTGTTTTTTTATGACCTATGTGTGACTAATTTAATAGTGTGCACAATTGTTATTTCTGTCATTTATGGTATATAAATCTAGTTGAAACAATAAGCCATTAACATGATAATGGAGAAATGTCGTTCATAGCAACATTAGATAATTTTTTACAAAAGTCCAAATACATCATTGATATTACATACGCTGTATTGCATTATAAGACATCACATAACTGCCGTTTTTGTCGCTATAGTGGAAAAAGAGAAATAAGATTCAGATTGAATGATAATTGGACAAGTTCTATGTGTACATATATAACAAACTGACACTAAACACTGAGTTTACTGATACTGCAATAATACAAAACAAACTGCATTTAAACGTACACTAGAAGTAAAATCATATTAATCAAAAAGACGTTTCTATTTTAATAATTGATTTTATTTTTTTTTTGGTCTCCATGCATTCATTCAAACCTTTGTATGTAGAATATTCAATGTATATTGAATTTACAAAGATATAACCATGCTTAAAAGTGTTTGCGAAAGGAGTTTGTAATCTGTAAAATCTAAGCTATATCCAATTTAGTTTGAGATATGAGTCAGTCTGAATAATCCAAAATACTTTTCTTTAGTATCATATATTTTTCAAATGATTGACATTTAATGGAACAGTTTTACCCTTTGCATAGCCTAACATTTCGGTTGACTGATAACTTGCTTTCTTGATGAATATAGATGAAATCTATATAGTATAATGTTTACTACCAGATGTAAAGCAAGCAAAATAATTAACAATAAAATATAAAAAAAGACTTTGTGATGGTTTTTTTGTTCATTGATATACATTGAAGGCTTTAAGTATATCATTTTGTGATGTCTTTGATAAATACAACACACGTTTTGGGTATATCATTTTGAGAGTTCAATGATATACAATGAAGGCTTTGAGTGTATCATTTTTCTCAGTTTATTGATATACCATGAAGTCTTTGAGGATATCATTTTGTAAGTTTATTGATATATAACGAAGGCTTTGAGTATATCGTTTAGTCTGATTGAGATTCTTTAATCTGAAAAAGATATATTCCTAGTTCATCAAAACTTATTTTTACCTAGATAGCCAGCCTTAGATTTCATTTAAGAAGCACAACCATCCTTTTAAATATTTAGCAGTTCAACCTTTAGAAGTTGTAAATAAGCAGCCTGGTGAATCGCATTCAAAGTTTGTACGATCACGGAAAATAATTGAATTAAATTGGATTAAAAAATTACAGACAGTTTACCCTCTCGGTCTAAATGATAATATCATGGGAATTGGTAATATATCTAGAACCAATTCCGTTAACATTTTGGATATAGTTTCTAAAACTGTTCGTAAAAAACGTTCTCACGGTCGTAGAACAAATCGCAATCAAAGAAAATTTCGGGCCAATCATACCAATATTTCGGACCTAATTTCTATTTCAAAAAAACAACGGCAGACATTATCTGTTAACAAAACTCTGTTCGTTACCGGTTAATAAGTTAAATAAAATTTTGGAGGATTGCAACACAATTTCATATAGCAGTCCTAAGTATGAAATTGTTCAAATTATTATGGCATATTGTTATTCTAAATTATTTCCCAAAATTGATCGCCCTGAAGATCATAAAAAACATTTTATTAAAATTAAGTATGTCAATAAAGGCTTTGATTTTGTAAATATTGCCGGTATATTTAACGACCATTCTGTTAAAGAACAAATTCCTGGATATTTTGACAATACTGAGCTACCTCTTATTTGTTATATTTACAAGAAATCTACCCGGAAATTTGTGTTTAATTATAGTCAATTGTGTAAAGATGTTAATATCAGTGAAAATACACCTACTTCATGTAATTGCAGTAATTCCGAATATATTTATGGACCCATTTCCCATGTTATTACAGGAGATCTTAACATCGTTCAAGACCGAGAGTTAAAATCATTCCTCAGTAAAGGACCTAAATATCGTCCCCCGTCAATTATTTATTAATTGGAATGAGTGTCGTAATATCATCCACGACTCACTCCATACTTACTGTATGAAATGGATAAAACGGGAAAAAGCTGACAAAAAATCTTTGGACTCTTTTTTTAATTCAGTAATGAAGATAGTTGATATACGTATTCAACATTTTAAAGAACATTTTACTATAAACAATAACCACAATAAACCTATTTCTCGTATCAAACATAAACTAAAAGAACTAGCCAAGGAATTTGTTTTTGTCCCGGCAGATAAAACTGCTAATAATATTAATATTGTTTGACGTAAATTTTACATTGAGGTTCTGAAAAAGGAAATCACCAATTCACCAACATTCCAACTGACTCCATTTTCAGAAAACGAAATCTGTAACAAACATAAACTGTTAGCCACCGCTTTACAAGCAGAGCCAAATACAATGAAAGTCCCAACTATGTATTGGCTTCCGAAGCTACACAAAACCCCTTACAAATATAGATTTATTTCGTCTTCAAGCCATTGTTCAACTACTAAATTGTCTATTCTTCTTACCAGCACACTTGGTACAATTAAAAACCTGATAATAAATTGTTCAAATAAGGCCTTCGAAAATAGTGGAATAAATTACTTTTGGAGTGTCAAGAACTCGTTGGAAGTACTTGATAAATTGCATGCTTATATTGGTGATTTTGAATCTGTTCAAAGTTTTGATTTTTCTACCCTGTATACCACATTGCCTCACATTCTCATTAAGAAAAAATTCACACACCTAATTAAATTGGCATTAAAAAAATCAGAATGTGAATATATATGTTCAAACTCTTTTAGGTCATTTTTTAGTAGCAATAAACAAAAAAACTATGTTAATTGGACATGCTTTGATACTATATATGCCCTTGAATTTTTACTAGATAACATTTTTGTTCGCTTTGGAGATTCCGTTTATCGTCAGATTATCGGAATTCCAATGGGGACTAACTGTGCACCACTTATTGCGGACCTGTTTTTGTATTGTTATGAGTTACAATTTATGACAAAAATAAGCAAAGACCCATCGAAACAACATCTGATAAACAAATTTAATAATACTTTTAGATATTTGGATGATATTTTGGCTCTCAATAATGACGACTTCAGTATGTATATTAATGAAATTTATCCTGTTGAACTTACTTTAAATAAAGCTAATACTAACAATGACCACTGCCCTTTTCTTGATCTTGATATCTATATCACTAATGGAAAGCTGAATACTAAAATTTATGATAAAAGGGATGATTTTTCATTTCCTATCGTTAATTATCCGTTTTCCCTTGTCACCATCTTACGGTGTTTATATATCTCAACTTGTACGATTCGCTCGTGTATGTAACAATGTTTTCGATTTTAACGAGAGAAATGTATGTATTACTGAAAAATTATTACACCAGGGTTTTCGATATCATAAACTAGTCAAAACATTTACTAAATTTTATCATCGGTATAAAGACATCATTCGTAAATATAGCTCAACATGCAGACTTCTAATACGTTCAGGTATTTCACATCCAATTTTTTATGGTAATATTCTTTATAAAGCACAAAGGTGTCAGTATTCACCTCAGAAACTTACAAAACCTTTGAATAGACTTATTAAGAAGGGATATAATTACGATACTGTTGTCAAGTCATTAAAGTTTGCATATTTTGGCGTTAATATTGAGTCACTGATAAGGTCTTTGCATCGGAACTAAACACATTTATTCTAAAATACAGTTGTTGGCATGACACGGGTTATGTTCTTCTCATATATGTTATGATGGTATGATACTAAACCCCTAACGGGAAGGATTGTGCCTGATGTTCATATGATGAAATCATAATCTTTCAGTCAGTTTAATTGAAGTCTGGAGCTGGCATGTCAGTTAACTGCTAGTAGTCTGTTGTTATTTATGTAGTATTGTCATTTTGTTTATTTTCTTTGGTTACATCTTCTGACATCAGACTCGGATTTCTCTTGAACTGAATTTTAATGTGCGTATTGTTATGCGTTTACTTTACTACATTGGTTAGAGGTATAGGGGGAGGGTTGAGATCTCACAAACATGTTTAACCCCGCCGCATTTTTGCGCCTGTCCCAAGTCAGGAGCCTCTGGCCTTTGTTAGTCTTGTATTATTTTAATTTTAGTTTCTTGTGTACAATTTGGAAATTAGTATGGCGTTCATTATCACTGGACTAGTATATATTTGTTTAGGGGCCAGCTGAAGGACGCCTCCGGGTGCGGGAATTTCTCGCTACATTGAAGACCTGTTGGTGACCCTCTGCTGTTGTTGTTTTTTATTTGGTCGGGTTGTTGTCTCTTTGACACATTCCCCATTTCCATTCTCAATTTTATTCACACTCTTCTGTATGACTTATCATGTCCAACGGCAAAATTAACTGTACTTTTTTCCCTCTCAGTGCCGTTTGTACAAACTAAGTAATTGCAGTTACACATTTCAATTATTGTTTTAAGTCTCAACAATTATCACTTTCTGAGAAAAAAAAATATGCGGATTCATAGACAGTAATGCAAAGGAACATGTCTTAAAACTAATGTAATCTTTAATCGACAGAATATTTTAAAGCTGTTCATCGATAGTGTAACACATCTTAGTTTGACGATATAATGTCACTGAAAACAACTTATATCGATGGTCTCAGTTATTCGAATGAACTTTATATTAAAGATTCAGCTAGAATAATAATCTCTGTTTAATAAAGTAAAACTATGTTATAAAGCATGCTAGTTTCGTTTCACTAATCACTGAGCTGATGGTACGATGGGAAATAATGATCTACTAGTAGCAGTGGCAAGCTATTGATTTCAAAGCGCTATCTGCATTTACATTCACCGAACGCACATGTTTTAAAAAATGAAATAATAATAAATTTAACTACAAGAGATATACAATTAAGTGTATGAGATCATAACATTATCAAAATTAAAAGTTTATAATATGTGTCTCTCCAAAATTTCGACAGAGTTTTCATTTAAAGTGTATGTATTGAGTCTGTATGGAAGAAGCATTTATTCTTGGTGTAATGCAAACACAGCAGGATTACACATTTTATCTAATTAGGTGACGAAGATCACAAGAATTCCGAACAAATACACAGAAGATGATGTATTACAAATGCTGATGTTTAGAATAAGATTAAAGTATTATCATGCACTCAGACATTCGTGATTCAAATATATCACAACTATGAATTCATACTGGTCGAATGTTTTGGACTAATAATAAGTAACATTTATACAGAACATTCTGTAAGATATAAAGAAAAAGTATCTTTTAAGTTTTTTTAATTATCTCAGATGTGTAATTTTGTTTTTTTAATCAATAAACTGCATTACATGGAACACTTGGAGTGTAACATGTGATGGTGTGTGTTCCAGTGAACTTGGGGTGTAAAAAACTACTAAAAAGACCTGGCTGCTTCATAGTTGTAACTTATCATCGCTGTTGTACAGTGACCGACTTCAAACACTTTCTATCACAAACGTGTTGAATGCAACGTTTCAATTGTCATTTTTTTAATACTCGGTGGTAATACACGTTTTGGCCCATACAATGGCGTATACTTTTCAATTTCTATGTGATTAAATTGACTAAATTCTAAACAACAACATTTGTACGCTTAACAATGAATTGGTTGACTGATAAGATATTTCCTTTTCTCAACTCAATATCGACATGTGCTTTGTCGTATTGGATACTTGTATACCAGAATTGTCCTGTAATTTAGACATTTGACGACTGTATACTAGTCCCAATGTTGACATTTCCACTGGGTGTGATTTGGCTGTAGAAGAAACAGTATCATGATACGCCTACCCTGTCGACAAACCTAGTTTCTTTACTAATAAAAATTTGTTTTTTCCTATGCATTTGTTTTATCGATTATCTTCTTGTTAAACTTTAGTAATCTAATGTGACTTATACTAAACTCTATGGTCGCCGATCATGAAGTATATTCTCGGTTTTTTGTTTAGTAATCTATAGTTAAGTTTATCTAATAAGTACATGTAGTTGTAAATAACTGTTGATATCTCTTCCGGTATATTATTTTTCAAAGACTAATATGTAATAAAAATTCGTACAAGATACTGACATTTGATATAAAAGGTTATTTGAAAGGGGAAGGGAAAAAAGGTACAGAGTAATTTTTTGGATAGATAAAACTTAAATATGGTGCTAATCATAGATTATATTGTATATTTAAGTTCTTTTCCGAACAAACCAAAATCCACCAACAAAATATGTATTTTTTATTGATGCTAGGTGTGTGTTTTGACAAATAAATAGAGTAATACTGTTCAAATTTTTATTGACAAAAAAAGCACATGTTATGTGCATGTGACAATGACGAATTGAAATGAACAACATACACAATATGACAAATTAAGATTATGAAATGTATCACATAATTCATGTAATGGAAACAGTTTTATTTTGTATCTATTAATTCATATTTTAATGAAAACAATAAGACAAATATAATTGTTTACTGCCTTGTCATCAGGCAAATTTACATCCAATCTTTGATTCAATGTTTCTTAAATGATTGCATGCATTTGCCATTAGAATGGACCCCATTTTTCAGTTAGCAAGTTAGTCATGGCAGAAGTCCTTGCTGTTAAATGATGTTTGAATTATTTTTTATTGAAATATTATTCTTAAGTGAAAAAAGAAAAAGAAGATGTGGTATGATTGCCAGTGAGACAACTATCCACAAAAGACCAACTGACATAGAAATAAGAAACTATAGGTAACTGTACGGCCTTCAACAATGATCAAAGCCCACACCGAATAGTCAGCTACAAAACGCCCTGAAATGGCAAATGTAAGGACAGTGTGCGCATTTGTTTGAAATCAATTTTCTGCGAGAACCAATTTCTCTTCGTCCTAGTTTGATAACCTCGTGAAAAGCTTTTTTTCGGTTTGTTTGCTTTAATATTAAAATAATGTCAGACAACCATTTGTTTTAATTTAATAATTTGGCATTATTTACTATTTCATCTTTTCCCATTTACAAAGACCCTAAAATTTTTAGTTTCTATACATTTACTTATCTTAAGTTTACTCTCATTGTTTTCTTACATATCTGTACAAGATGATATACAAGTTTAAATCTATTGATTAATATAATATATCAAAGTAGATCATAGCCAGTAAATAGAATAAAAATACGTATGATGCAGTTTCAAAACATACAACTATGCACACGTCTTTCGAACCTTAATGCACAGTATGGGTTCAAGTAATCATCGTGTATATGTTGTAAAGAACAGTACGAATTTGGACGTTGTTCTTCAAACATGTCGATGTTTGACAATAATTGTGTATTGTTCCGATATCCGTGCTCTCTATTTGTTGTTTGCTGAAATCTATTCTGTGGATTGTCATTTTCTAGCATACGAGAACTCCTTATATTATCCAATTGATCATCACGTATTTCACTGTAATAATGACTTTCATTGTCTGTTTCGTTAATGTCATGCTGACTGCTTCGATTGCGTCTTTGCTTCAAGTACCTCTTAAGAGACAGATATGTTAAAGCCAGCAACAGTACAGCGATCGTAACAACCAGAACTAATAAATTCCTGTAAAAATATAGCAGCAATACAAATTCCTTTCAGCAAATGGGAAGTAATAGGCTGAGTAAACAATATGTTTGTATTTCCGTTAGGATAAATGAATTGTTATCACAAAAGACCATTTCCTTTCGGTTTGGATGCATTTCCTTTCTTAAAAACCGGATTGAATCAGATCAACAACAGGTTATAAATCATTGTAAATGTTATCTTCCTAGGTACCCATTGTTTTGTTTTGTTTTGGGTAAACATTAAACGTGTTTCATGTTTTAAAAATCCAAACACCATTCTAGTTTCACTTAAAATAGAAATAACGGGTTAAGATATTTCAGGTAGCTATATGTTATATATATACTAAAAAGATATAAAAAGATGTTGTATAAGTGTCAATGGGACAAATCTCCATCCAAGTCACAATTTGTAAAAGTAAACCAATATTGGTCACATTATGGTCTTTTGAGTATACTTAAAATGGATGCAAATTAAAGTTCAAACAGGTATGCAGTCACTAAAACAAACTAAGACACAAACCCTTCACACAAGTTGAACAATAATCAGACCAAGATATTGAAATATAAGTCACCAACAGTATCTTCCGTGAACTATCAAATATCTAACTGTTTTAATCATTTTAAGATCAGTTTCGTTTGAAAATAAAGATTTTTATAAAAAAAATTGTGAACTTGTACAAATAAAGGAAACATTAGTATACCGATGTTCAAAGTTATAAATCGAGTGTAAATCGATTGAGAGGAAGCAAACCCGCGTTACAAACTAAAATTAAAAAAACACATCAACTATAAGAGGAAAACAAAGACACAACCGGAACTATGAAGTGTAAAAAAAACAAACGCTTACATACTTAGAAACGAATTATTTTTATAAGAAATGCCACAATCCTGACTTGATATTTCTTTACTTATTGGGCATGTTAAAAAGAGAAAGGTCAGCCAGTAAGGATGCAAAAGCGACTGTTTGAAGGCCGGTAGTTACACTATGAGTCAAACAATCTCGTAAGTTTGTTGATTGATAGATTTATCGATTTATCAAGTGCAAATTAGCTAGTAAGAAATTTTAAATCATAATTTTGTGCAATTTGTAATTAAGATCGAAATTCAAAATCATAATTATAATACCTGTTAATAGAATTTGCTGTAGTGTTGTTTGGGAATGTTATTTTTCTAATGTTAATGCATGACGTGTTGTCTTTACATTCACATGTGCCGGATATCTTGTTGCATAATGCTTCATTGTTGCATATACAAGTGTTTGGCCAATTATAATCCAAATTGTAGTCATAAAACCCAAGGTGGCATTCTGCAATTTCTAGAATAATAATTAAGGAAAACAAAAAGCAATGAAAAGGAAACATTTAATTGAATGAAATTTAAACACTACAAACAATGTTATTGTCTTATAATGATTATTTATTTGTTTTCGCTTTTGATCGATAAAAATATATAAATTTCTTCATTGTCCGTTCATTTTTCAAAAAAAGGAATGATTATCATCCAAGTAAAATACATTGCAGAAAACACAGCTTTGACAAGGAAAGGGTTTTGCACCATCTAACATTTTTACCTAAGTTAATTTTTTTTAATCCTCAAAACTTTTGTAATACCTCATTCAGGTGCTTACTTTCTTAAGTTTTTGTTTATTTGTGAGAGGTCAAATATGTTGCATAGAACACATTTTCTTGAAAGATAATCAAGGTAATTTGATGTAATTTGATATCTTTGAAATGAAATGTTGATGTCTTGATGGTGTTATCAGCAACATCAACAAGTCACATGGTACATGTATGCATAAAATAAAATTAGAACACACTTCCTCTTCCTTCTCATTCAATTGCCTATGAATGACCGAAATTCGTAAGATTGTTTTTTGAACATTCAATACAATGTATCATAATTTTGTATACATGTTATGTTTAAGTTTTGGAAGGTTTTACGACGCCTAAACAGTCGTATTAATGATAAATAAACTACAACAAAGTATAAAATATCTACCCATCACAATCATGTTAAGACAAAACGGTGCATCCAATAAGTATCGTTTTGAGTTGTCCTTTCAAAATGGATGTAAATCAATAACATAATTTTCTGACAATTATGATAAATCGATGGGTCTCTGTGAAAAGTGTTAAAATATGGAAAAAATAAAGATTGGCAGGTAGGTGAAACTTACATAAATGCAGAGATAAATGAAAAATGAACAGATTGATGCCCGATTTATATAATTCCAAGGCCCTCAATTGGCACCAGAAGCGACGAAGCAGCGCATCTATTTTGGGTGGGCAAATATCCAATTTTTGATATGGGACAAGCTCTGACGTCCCACGGCCCCAGCTTGTCTGCCACAACAGCCGTTGGACGTCAAAGTAATCTCGGACTAACTTTCATATGACTATGAGAGTTTTTATCATTTTTTTTACATCGAGTCTATGAGAGCGAAATTATGACTGTAACAGTGCTTAGTGCCAAATTACCAAAAAGCCAGATTTCAATCCTAAAATATATTATCCAGGATATATAACTTATAACATGCATTGTATTGTAACCCCGCCACATTTTGTATATATGTGACTGTGCCAAGTCAGGGGCCTGTATTTCGGGGGTTATCGTTTGTTAATGTGTTACATATTAGTTTTTCGGGGTTTTTTTTACGAAAATTTGTCCGGTTGTTTTCTCGTTTAAATTGTTTTACATTTGATATTTGATGTCTTTAATAGCTGACTATGCGATATGGACTTTTCTCATTGTTGAAGACCATAATTTGATTTTTAGTTGTTAATTACCATGTCATTTATTCTTTTGTGGAAACATTTCTCCTTGGCAATCATCCTACATCTTCTTGTGTATACTGTACTCCGCCAATGGACTTGGAATTACAATATTTGCCTTTAGTGTATGTCAAAATTATATGCTGACACCATTTAGTATTACTGGTTATATTAGTACTCTATACCACGACCGTGTAATATGATGATCTGTGTGTGACATAGTATAAAAGGACGTACTTACATGATACATTACCTATTTCCTTTTTTTGTACTATAAAAGGATCAAAGTCCATGATGTTCAAGTGAACTGATGTTGTTTTTCTATGACAAATGTGTGACTGATTTAGTAATTTGTGAGAATTTTATTCCTGTCATTTATCATGTTTATGGTATATAAATCTAGTTGAAACAAAAAGCCATTAACATGGTAATGGAGAAATGTCGTTCATAGTAACATAAGATCATTTTTGACAAAATTCCAAATACGTCATTGTTATTTCATACGCTGTATTGCATTATAAGACATCACATAACTGTCGTTTTTTGTAGCTATAGTAGAAGAAAAGAAATAAGATTCAGATTGACTGATAACTGGACAAGTTATGTGCCTGTTCCAAGTCAGGAGCCTGTAATTCAGTGGTTGTCGTTTGTTTGTGTGTTTCATATTTATTTTTCGTTTACTTTTTTTTATATAAATAAGGCCGTTATTGTCTTATCGGGGCCTTGTATAGCTGATTATGCGGTATGGGCTTTACTCATTGTTGAAGGCCGTGCGGTGACCTATAGTTGTTAATGTCTGTGTCATTTTTGTCTGTTGTGGACAGTTGTCTCATTTGCAATCAAACCACATCTTCTTTTTTATAAGTTCTATGTGTGCATATATAGAATCTGTTGCACAAAATGACACTAAACACTGAGTTTACGGATACTGCAATAATATAAAACAAACTGCATTTCAAAATACACTAGAAGTAAAATCATATTAATAAAAAGGAAGTTTCTATTTTAGTAATTGATTTTATTTTTTCTTGTCTCCATGCATTCATTCAAACCTTTGTATGTAGAATATTCAATATATATTAAATTTTCATAGATATAACCATGCTTAAAAGTGTTTGCAAAAGGAGTTTCTAATCTGTAAAATCTAAGCTATATATATCCAATTTAGTTTGAGATATGAGTCAGTCTGAATAATTCAAAATACTTTTCTTTAGTATCATATATTTTCCAAATGATTGACATTTAATAGAACAGTTTTACCCTTTGCATAGCATAACATTTCGAAAGACTGATAACTTGCTTTCTTGATGAATATAGATGAAATCTATATAGTATAATGTTTACTACCAGATGTTAAGCAAGCAAAATAATTAACAATAAAATATAAAAAAAGATTTTGTGATTTTTTTTTCATTGATATACATTGAAGGCTTTGAGTATATCATTTTGTGATTTCTTTGATATACAACAAAGGTTTTGGGTTTATCGTTTTTGGGAGTTCAATGATATACAATGAAGGCTTTGAGTGTATCATTTTCTCAGTTTATTGATATACAATGAAGTCTTTGAGTATAACATTTTGTAAGTTTATTGATATATAAGGAGTATATCGTTTAATCTGATTTGGATTCTTTTAATCTGAAATAGGTATATTCCTAATTCATCAAAACTAATTTTCACGTAGATAGCCAGTCTCAAATTTCATGCACACTCTACTGTATGACTTATCATGTCCAACGACAAAATTAACTGTATTCTTTTTCCTGTCAGTGCCGTTTGTACAAACTAAGAGTTTGCAGTTAAACATTTCACTTATTGTTTTAAGTCTAAACAATTATTACTTTCTGAAAAACTATACGGATTCATAGACAGTAATGCAAAGGAACATGTCTTAAAAATGATGTAATCTTTACTCGACATCAATATTTTAAAGCTTTTCGTCGATAGTGTAACACATCTTAGTTTGACGATATCATGTCACGGAAAACAACTTATTTCAATTGTCTCAGTTATTCGAATGAACTTTATATTCAAGATTCAGCGAGAATAATACTATCTGTTTAATAAAGTAAAACTATGTTATAAAGCATGCTAGTTTCGTTTCACTGACTACTGAGCTGATGGTACCGACGGGTACTAAAGATCTACTAGTAGCAGTGGCAAGCCAGTGATAAAACACCACAACAATTCCAAAGCACTTATCTGCATTTACATTCATCGAACGCACATGTTCCAAAAAATTAAATAATAAGAAATTTAACTACAAGAGATATATAGTCAAGTGTATGAGATCATAAGTTTATCTAAATTAAAAGTTTATAATATGTATCTCTCCAAAATTTCGACAGAGTTTTCATTTAAAGTGTATGTATTGAGTCTGTATGGAAGAAGCATTTATTCTGGGTGTAATGCAAACACAGCGGGATTACACATTTTATCTAATTAGGTCACGAAGACCACAAAAATTCCGAACAAATACACAGAAGATGATGTATTACAAATGCTGATGTTTAAATTAAGATTAAAGTATTATCATGCACTCAGACATTCGTTATTGAAATATATCACAACAATTCATACTGGTCGAATGTTTTGGACTAATAATAAGTAATATTTATAAAGAAGATTCTGTAAGATATAAGGGAAAAGTATCTTTTAAGTTTTTTTCATTTTCTCAGATGTGTAATTTTGTTCTTTTAATCAATAAACTGCATCACATGGAACACTTGGAGTGTAACATTTGATAATGTGTATTCAAGTGATCGTTGGGTGTAGAAAACTACTAAAAAGAACTGGCTGCTTCATAGTTGTAACTTATCATCGATATTGTACATTGACCGACTTCAAACACTTTCTATCATAAACGTGTTGAATGCAACCTTTCAAATGTATTTTTTTTAATATTCAGTGACCCATAGAATGGCGTACACTTTTCAATTTCTATGTGGTTAGAATTGACTAAATTCGAAACAACAACAGTTGTATGCTTAACATTCCTAATTGGTTGACTGATAAGATATTTCAATTTCTCAACTCAATATCAACCTGTGCTTTGTGGTATTTGATACTTGTATATCAGAATTGTCCTCTAATTTGGAAATTTGATGACTGTGTATCAGTGTCGATGTTGACATGTTGACTGGCATTGCTGTAGAAGAAGTCATAACATGATACGACTACCGTGTCAACAAACCTGGTTTCTTTACTATTAAAAATCATAACATTTCTAAAACCTTTGTCAATTAGCTTCTTCATATGGATTTATGAGATTCAATCTTTAGTAAACTGTCGTCGCCGTCATGCCGTGAAATCTCGTTTTCCCCCTGGAATCTATAGATACAGGCACCTGTAGTATAATGCTGTTCGAAGTTCAGTTTATGTAATTAGAATACTTAGAACGATTTTATTTACACTTTGAATTGTCTTACTTTCCGGCATGTTTAGAACTTCGAAATTTAGATTGCTTGGCTGTCGTCTACAAAATTCCCCCTTGAACTCATTGTTACCTTATATAGAAAATTCATAGGAAGAATTATGTGTTTGCTTAAGTTCAATGTAAAATCGGGTTAAATTTTTTTTAAACCAATGAACTGCGTGATTATGATAAATTGAACAACGTAATTCTTCTCTTCCAATATTTTCTTTTACAAAGACCAATATGTGATGAAAATTTCTACAAGGTAATGAAGGGGTAGTGAAAAGGGATACAAAGTAGGTTTTCTGGATGGATAAAACTTAAAGCTGTGTTAATCATTGATTATATTGTTGAATGTTAGAACTGGTCTTAACAATACCAATCCACCAACACAATGCATGTTTTTTTATTGTACAGAAGCTATGTGTGTGCTTTCACAAATTAATGGGCTAGTACAATCTCAAATTTATTTTATTATTATTGTGCAAGTGACAACGACGAATGGAAATGTACAACATATACAACATGACAAGTTATGAGAATAAAATGTAAAAAACAACAAGTAAATAATTCATATAAGGGAAACCGTTTTATTTTATATCTATAAAAAATTCATATTCTAATTAAAAAAAACAATATAAATATAAGATTGTTTACTGTTTGATCATCAGGTATTGAGGCAAATTCTTATCTAATCTTTGATTCAATGTTTTTAATTCATTGCATATTTTTGCCTTTAGAAGGGACCACATTTTTTAGTAAGTAAGTTAGAAAGACATCCTTGCTGTTTATTTGTGTTTGAATTATTTTTAATTGAAAGATTATTCTTATGTGTTTTATTTGTTTTAAGGACATTGTGTACATTTGTTAACTATCTATTTTATGCGAGAACCAATGTCTCTTCATCTTAGTAAAATGGATGACTTCGGGATTTTTTCTTTGATGATTTAATTATGTCAGACAAACATTAGTTGTTGCTTTATCAGCAGATATTTGAACATATTTTAATATTTCACCTTTTCCCATTTACAGAGATCTTTTAATTTTTAGTTTCTATATATTCAATTATCGGATAGAGTTTTATATCTCATTTATTTCTTCATATCTGAAAAGGATCATATACCAGTTTACATCTATTAATCATTTCATCAAAGCAGATAATTACCAGTAAATAGAAAAATTGCATATTATACAATTTCAAAATATACAGCTATGTACACGTCTTTTAAACCTTAAAGCACAATATGGGTTCAAGTAATCATCGTGTATATGTTGTAAAGAACAATACGAGTCAGGACGTTGTTCTTCAAACATATCAATGTTTGACAATAATTGTGCATTGTTCTGATATTCGTGCTCTCCATTTGTGGTTTGCTGAAATCTGTTCTGTGGATTGTCATTTTCTGTCATACGAGAACTCCTTATAGTATCTAATTGATAATCATGTATTTCACTGTAATGATAACTTTCATTGAAAGGTCCTTGAACACTGTCTGTTTCGTTAACGTTATTTTGACTGCTTCGATTTAGTCTATGCTAAAAGTACCTCCTAAGAAGCAGATATGTTAAAGCCAGCAATAAAACACAAAACAATGAGACCGCGACAGTAACCAACAGAATAAATAAATTGCTGTAAAAAACAACAGCAATTAACTATATTTTTAAAGTTCACATTGGAGGCAATAGTTTTGTTACAAAAATAAAATGTTTGTATTTGCATTAGGATAAATGAGTTGCGATTGAAATGTCCATTTTCCTTCTGTTTTAGGATGAATTTCGTTTTGAAAACCTAATTGAATCGGATCAAGGACAGCAGATTAAAAGTCCTATCTCGATAAGACAGTTGTTTTGCGTTTGTTTTATTTAGCGTCTTCATTTTGTTTCTCTATTAATGCAAAACGCCATTTGAATTTTACTACAATTAAATTTAAGTTCAAGTAATAATGCGTGCACAGGAAGAACTAAGAATAACAACCAATCGCACAATGTAGACAATAAGCAGACGATGCTGAAAAAATATTTTTCACCAATATCAACTTCCGTGAAATATTTCAATGTTTTCATTATTTTTAGATCGGTTTTGTTTGTAAAATTCTATTTCATAGGAAAAAAGAGGACACTCTAGTATTAAGTCCTCACGGACATTACATAATATGTTAATACACTTGCTGTTTCTCGTGGTAATTTTACTTTTAATAAATGTTCAGGAACCTAATTTGGTCACGCTTGTATTACATTTGTAGATACCAGTTCGTAGTTGTTAATATGTGTGAAGAATAATAAATTCTTATGAAAATTAAACGTACGAATATCGAAAGATGCACTTTTCTTGGCGATTTTTGCATTTGTTGCGCATGTTTAAAAGAGACAATTGCAATAAGAGTATAAAAAAGTGCAGACTGTTCTTTGCACTATTACTCAAACTATCTCTTTTTATTTCTGATTGTTAGATTGATCGATTTATTAAGTGAAAATTAAATAGTAAGATTTCTTAATCATGCTTTCTTTTCATCTATATAAAAATAGAAAATCTTGATAATTATACTTATTTATACAAATTGATGATGTGTTGTCTGGAATTGGTTTTTTCCTTATATTAATGCATGAAGTGTTGTCTTTACATTCGCATATGCCGGATGTCTTGTTGCATAATGCTCCATCGTTGCATATACAAGTTTTGGAGCAGTTATAATTGTAATTGTATTCATAAAACCCCAGGTGGCATTCTGCAATTTCAATGAAAAAAGTTAAAGCAAAACCAACAACAAATAAAGTGGACATATTAGATTCAATTGAGTAAACATTTCAGAAACGTTATTGTGTTATTAGGATTATGGTTTTGGTCACGCTTTTATGTGATACAAAGTTATTTATTTGTTTCATTGTTCACACCAATAAAATGCATTGATTAAAAACACATGACAATGTGTGTGATATTATGCTATTTATAACACATCTTTTTTGGTTGCTGATTATTTTTTATAATTTGACAATTTGTAACTAATAATTGTTAAAAAAAATATCAATTGGCAAATTTGAAGACTTTTATAAATTGTCTTATATATAGCTAGTGGTTTATGAACTGTTTGGAGTGATCGGAATTTAATAGATTTAATATTCTGTTTCTGTTTTTCTAAATGTTCGTAAATAAACTTTTGAATTTCTTAAGTCTGCAGAGGCGATTTATAAGTCATGTAAACATGGTGAACGTCCAGTTTGCTCTTTACATTGATAATATTCTTGATCAGATTTGTCATTATTTGGCTTGCATTGGATATATATGTGAATATCCACGTGTGTTTTTTGTTGAGCAATCTATCGAATTTCTTTAACACAATTGTGAAACATTAATTTTGAGGGTGAATTTCGATTAGCGACAGTTGAATTTATTTAAGGATCGCAGTTTTTGGCACTAGGAGAGATTTTTTTGTTGTTAGTTTACCGCTTCTTGAAATCATGATATTATTTTGTTTAGAGGTAGATGAGTAAAAGAGGCTGAAAATCGAAAGCATAATTACAGGATCGTAGATCTTTACCTGGCGAATGTTACATATAAAAAAGAAGATGTGGTATGATTGCCAATGAGACAACTATTCAAAAAGACCAAAAGACCTACGAATGTTACGGAGCATCTTGGTACATCTCCCGTTTTACTTGTTGAAATATATGTTTATAATCAACATTTACTACAATTTCACTCGTCTCAGATAATTTACATGTTCCAATATTTCAAGTTGGACCCCTAAAGGCGTTTATAAATCAAAATACCTTTGAGTGAATTGCAATTTCCTGTTATAACTTCACACTTCCAATCATCAGGACATTCACAAATTCCTTTGCAAATCATTCCAAATGTTCCCAAAGGACATTCTGCAAGAACATTTTACGCCATAAATCTTTAATTGATATGTAGTTTTCTCTATTTCAAGGTTGATTTACCTACTATAATTAAATAATACTAGATGGCACACTTTGCCTGATATTTATAATAGATATAATATGTCATAATAGACAGTTTAAAAATGCAAAAATGAAAAGAGGATCTGGTGGTTTTGATTTGTTGATTAAAGATGAAGTCCTGGATAAGTTCAGTGGAAGATATTTTGCGGATTAAATTATAACATAAATATGAAGATTCAAATAACATATGTTTCTATTTTTGCTGTTGTCCCGCAGGAGTCAAGTTGTTTAAATCATGGTGAAAAAGTCTAAAATGATCGGCTACAGCAAATATATTTCTACCAAAATGAAGGTTGTGTGTATATTAGTGGAGATGTTACCTCTAGATGCGGGAGTGAGCAGGATTATATACACGGTATGGATGACATAAACGACAGAAAAATAATTGACGTTATTAGTAACAAATACGGTGATCTGCTACAGTTATTTTCTGGTTGACTTCTAGATCATTCGTAACTTATGTATGATAAATGGTCTTGCTGACGGTTTCACTTGTGTATAAAAGCGATGAAGGTCAGTTGTCGACTATGTCTTTACACTTCAAGTAGACATGTGAACAAGCTGTGATATGCAATTAAGGTCGGATCTTATACTTATTTGAACTTTAAGATGTATTTGCCGGAATGGACCAATAGTGTGGACTGTGAACATAAAGAAAGAATTTGCATATGATGCTAGTAAGCTCAGACAAGCACAAATTACAGATAGACCCAGTTATTACTAATGTTATTTCAACTGATCGGTCGGAGCTTTACGTTTTAATTTGCATAAGGACTGTCTATTTGCAGATGTGTGGGATAAGGATGATTGCCGTTATAATTATTACTGATTTCTAATCACCTATTAGTGTTATCAGAGGAATTTACAAAACAGTGACTGGACACTTCATTGATGAGTTTATCCTAAAACACCTATCTATATGTGGACTGGTTAATTATGAGCGAACCGGTTAAACTCCGCCCATTCAAGTGAAATAAATTGAGTAATACAATGTGAAAAACTTCCCTTTAACTTTCTTTGCAACATTACACATATTCAACATGATATTGATTATAAAATTAAACACGAACTAGTCACAAATAAAAAAAATCGCAACAGGAACACGTTCAAATAAATGGAACAAATCAATTAAAACACCATATTGGACTGGACAACTTAACTCATTAAAGAACAAAGTGTTTATTAAAGAAAAGCAGTGTTTTAAATGCAAACATTTTCACTAATGTGAGACGTTTACTAAAACAGGACTTTTATTTATTCAAAATCATTTCGATATAATGAATCTAAATGCTAAACTTCAAATGAAAGGAGGAGAATTATTTGTTTAAAAGTCTCAATAATCGGGAATTTTGGAAATATTGGTAATATTGGTATTACGAATGAACGTCGCAAAACATATTTCATTCTAAGAAAAATCAGATGACAGACTTCAGAAGTGATGTTGATGACAAATGAAAAACAGATAATAAAAAAACTGTTTAATTCTTGTGGTAATGGTAACTCTGATAACAATCATTTGGGCTGGGTATGAAAAATAATCATGTTTTCCGACTTGTAACGTTGACACTTTGAACTGCCCTGTTACGAGACAAGATGTCATGGACGCTGTAAAACGGCATGAAGTCAATAACGCAGTCAGTTTTGACTACATTCCTGTGGAAAGTTTACGCAACAGCATATGTATCGATTTATGACTTCTGAACAGCGGTATATTACAGTTGCCTTTTTAAATAAGCGTTTAAATAAATGGCTCAATGAAAATGAAATGTTATGTGATGAACAGAACGGTTTTTGAAAGGGAAAAAAATGTACAGATCATGTATAAGATGATATTGTCAAAAGCAGAACAAATGCAATAGAATACATTTATATGTATTGTTGACGCAAAGAAAGCACTTGATACTGTTAATAGAGACTATCTACTATTCAAATTGAGAACAAATGGTATTAGTGGTATATTTTTAAAATTGTATTACTCCTTTATACGGTAAAATCAATTGTGCAGTGAGAGTAAATAACTTAATGACATCCTTTTTTCCAGTCGCTCTTGGTGTTAACACACGGCTTTGATTTATCGCCGACTTTTTTTTGTATCTATGTAAATGATTTAGTATCAGATAATAAAGAAGGACAATGTGGTATTCAAATAGATGGCAAAATGGTTTCAATGTTATTATAAGATGGTGACATTGCATTAATAGCACCTGATCATGCAGAGAAACTGCAAAAACATTTTAAACTAGTGGTGTGAGAAGTGAAGATTAACTCTCATTAAAAACAAAACCAAAACTGTTCATTTAAGAAAGAAATCTATCAATAAAAGTAATTTTTCAGCTCAAATGTAGTAAATTATGTCTTGGTTTTGCAGCTTGTTATAAATATCTTGGTATACTTTTAAATCTTTTTGATTGAAAATTTAGTAGAGGAAATTGATTTGAGTATGGCATGGAATTATATTCAATTTTATGAAAAAGAATCTTGGTACCAAGAGGTATGGAATGATAAAAATATAGTCAATTGTAATAAATTGTAATTTAATAGATTCTTTTTATTTTTGTATTGGTACGGAGCTTTATGTAAATTTGTCAATTATAGATGCCACCGACCTATTTTGTCACTTTTTAGAGCTGATTCGTTACAACTTAAAGTTAAAACGGGTCGATGTGCTAGACTATCAGAACCTCTACAAGACCGGTTATGTATGTTTTGTGATAATAGTTTAATTGAAGATGGAAAACACTTTCTTTTTAACTGTTGGTTTTTTCTTTGAAATCAGACATGGAATATGTGCCAAAGTCTGTCGTTTAAATGATGAATTTGAGTATTTATGCGATATTAAAAAAACTTTGTTTTCTTATAAGTCATGAGAATATGGTTCTTCTTTTAAATAGTTCACTTCATTATATGTTTTACCGACGGAAACATGTTGCCATCTAGCAATTATCTTGTTTAATGAAACTATACAGCCTTCTAAATTGAGCAAAACGTGAATCGTATGGTTAGCTATAAGACGCATAGACATGACAGCATGTCCAATTATGCAACCAATGTATGAAACAACAAACGAAACACAAACATAATAGACAATAACCACCTATGAAAACAAATTAACTACATGCTTTTGACCTAGGACAGTTACATAGACATGTAGCGAGGTTAAACTTGCCCCTCCTTGACAAGTGGTAGTGGCTAATAACATTAACGGTACCAATTTTTCTGCACCAGATGCGCATTTCGACAAATAATGTCTCTTCAGTGATGCTCGTGGCCAAAATATGTAAAATCCAAAGCTTATATAAAAGATGTAGTTTAAGTTGCTAACTAACAGTATATAAACAATGGTACATATAAATAAACTGTTAGAATCAGTAAAAAAGGGATGACTTTACTTATCAGATCGACACAAAGCACAAGAACTACTAAAATATAAAAAACATTTTTTTTCGATCTGACAGTAGTCGCAGATAATGAAAGCTAGACGAAAGCCAATAACAATTCTTTTATATATTATATGTCCCAGACTGAAGTTAATTTCAAATGTTGATCATGGGGTCAATACACATGGCTTGCAATGCATTTGAACATTTCAGACAATGGAGGCACAAATCACAATTATTTACCCTTTGTGCAGTGATGATTCTTTGGATTTTAAATATTTTGGCCACGAGCATCACTGAGGAGACATGTATTGTCGAAATGCGCATCTGGTGCAAGAAAATTGATACCGTTAATTTTATTATTCTTATACAATGTCCACTCATATAATTTTTAACATAACCATATATATGAAGATTATAAAACAAAACTGAAAACAGTCCGTTATAAACATGATAAAGTTAAAGCGGACGATGTGTCTTTTTGGTATTTCAGCAGGTAACAAATCCGTGCGGAAGTCACATTTACGTTAGGTATTGCAATCAAAGCCGGTGATGAAAATTCATGCATACGTGTGTCTGTCTATGTTGTGACGTTACACTATTGTTTTCGATAAGGGTGAAGGTGGGTACGTTTGAACCCGCTGATTATTTTTTGTTTGTACCTGTCCTAAGTCAGGAATCTGATGTGCAGTAGTTGTCGTTAGTTGATGTGGATCATATGTGTTTCTCGGTTCCCGTTTTTTATAAAGAATAGATAATTGGTTTGTCCGTTTGAATGGTTTTGCACTTGTCATTTTTTGGATCCTGTTTAGCTTGCTGTGCGGTTCAGCAAACTTCATAAAAAACCCTCTCAGAAGCATTTTATAACATTTTTAAATTACTTTCAGATATATTTAAAATGTCATCTCAACCAATTAGTCCAGCCAATCTAACATACATTTGACCCTAACCCGAAAGTAATTGCAACAGAAGGTTTTTAAGTTTTAATCTTTAGCATTTTACCCAAAATATATACAGAAAAAAGATCCAATAAATCTAACTTGAGGAAGACTAAAAAAAATCACCATTTAAAATTCCTGTGGAGATTTGCATTGAAAAGGGAGATAACTCTTGCAAAAAAGGCAGAAATCTATAACACTAAAATTACGAGGTCCAATTTGTCAGCCGTCATCGGGAAAAAACGACAAATCAAAGAATTCAACTTTATATATAGCTAATAAAGGACAAAGGTGTAGATTAAAAATTACACCACTCCAGACCCTTTTGTTTTCCACATAATTAATATTGCCAATAATTAACAAGTTCCGTGTCGATTCCGATATCGATACCAATAGTATATTAACATGTTACCTATAATCTTATCTGTACGTTCCTCATCTGACAGGTGCACCACCAAACGGTGTATTTTGGATTTTGCTATGTACACGGGTCATAATCACAGGGCACTACTAAATTAATTCAATCATTGTCATATTGTTACCTATTGTAGTATTTTAATCAGTGAGACTTTCTAAGATAACAATACGAATACTAACAATCTGGACTTAAAATGAGGCGTATATGTAAGGAACAGTTTTCAATCTGTTAGCGGGCATGACGTAAAACAGCGAATCAAAGAATTCAACTTATTTATAACTAATATAGGACAATGCTGTTAATTAAAAAATACTTCATTCCAGGAACTTTTGTTTTCCTAATAATGTATATTACCAATAGTTGACAGGTTCCAGGACGACGGGTTTACACAGAAAGAGTTTGAAAGCAGAGAACACTGTGTATCTTATAATCGGCATTACTTTATAAGATGTCAAAACTAACACTGAAATAAGTCTTACTTTAACTCAGTCACGGACCCGCGATTTCACGGGTGTGTTCTAGTATCAATAAAAATTGTTACAAAAGTATAACTTTACCGCTTCTATTCATCAGAATGTAATGATTCTTGATTTTTAACAGTCTTTAGAGTATAACAAATAACTCTAAAGGTGTTGTCATATATTTTATCAAGCTATAATCTAGATTTCGTAATTCATTAGTTGACCATTTATTAAATTTTTCAACGTGTCAAGGTAATGAATCTCAAATTTAATAAAAAATAATTAAGCATGTATTCTTCTCTTTGTGGTTTAAAGTTACTTTAAATGAGTAAGGCCGTGTTCACATTGACCTAAACTCTGTGTAGTGTAAGTGTAACTCACACGTAAACTAAACAAAATTACGTTCCCATTGATAAAATACAATGTGTACCTGTAGTGTAAAACATGTTTTGTCTACATGCAGTCGATACTCGATGTAGGCCTTGTGTAGATTAAGTGTACACAAAACTAGGCATTTAAAACATTAGTTTCACCGTGTATATTTAAAAAAGAAACATTTTTTGAATAAAATTGATATATTAATAAAGATCTTTACAGAAATATTTGTCTAAACTTGATATATTTATTTGTTTTTTTTTTTAAACTTAACGTAGCTTTATTAAGCCCTTATCAAGACTCAAAGCAGCATCATTGCCGAACACACAATTCATTTGAAAATTAAGGTCTATCCGAATTGACTTGACTTGCACAAAAATGTTTGCCGCTGGTCTTAACTCAAACAACCATTCACTCATAAATGCATTACTTAAAAAGTGTGAGGTAAATGTATTGTTTGTCTAGTGCATGTATCTCGGATCCGTTAAATTACCCTTAAAACTAAAAAAAAAACCATTACCCCTCCCTTTGCCAAATACTCCTTGGAGAAGAAATATACCATTTGAAACAAACAAAAAAGATAGGAACATAGTGATCCCTAATATAATCATTTCTTCGTCTCCTTCCATCTCTGTACCGATGTAATGCATAATTGGCTTTATGAGAATAAAAATACATATTCTTCGCCTGTAAGCACGCTGCTGCAGCCTACGTTTTCTAATGCTTAATCGAGATATCTTTATTATTTTTAAACTACTGCAAATCATCAAAATGGCTTTCATAAAGAAGCAACCACTTAACTTAAAAAAAGGGGGGGGGGGTATTTTGTTAATTTATCTTAGCCAGAAATTTTTCCGCGCAAACGTTTTATTCCGGGTTTTTTTTCGATGCTGGTAATCAATTTTTTTTCAACATTTAACACTATAATGTATGGGGAAACTCTTGATTTAGAATATATTTGTATCATCTGTAGGACCTTTTTTTTTTATCCAATTGGGGTTCGGAATATTTCCATCGATACCCCCACCCCCATTTGAAGTCAAATGGTCGTTCCCTTACTGCTAGAAAAGTTGTCCGAAAACTTTGCATTCGGTTCTACGTCATGAACATTTAAATGACATAGAGTTTACAAGTGTGAACAAATCTTATGTACAGGTAATTAAACAAGGTGTATAGATGTGAACAAATTTAATGTGAAACCAATGTCCAGTACGTTAAACTAATTGTAAACAAGTTTACTGTACATGGCGTTTGGTGTGAACACGGCCTAAGTTGCTGACAAAATATGATATACAGATATAAACAATACCAAATTTTCACATCATTTTTTCAAAATGGTTACAAAGCTTCAAATTTGCAATTTCTTTAATGAAAAATGCACGAAAAAAAAAAACTACCCGTGACACTTCGGTTTTGTACATTTCATGAGCAGAAGATTATATAATTTAGTCAAATACAAACTTATAACCCCATCAAAGTATCATACTTTACATTAATTTCAAGAAAAACAACAAAAAACTGACCAAAAAAGACTATTTGTTGCAAGAGTTATCTCCCCTTCCAATGTTAATTTCCATAGGAAATTAAAAATGCTGATTTTGATTTTTCCTCAAGTTAGATTTTATGGGACTTTTTTTCTGTGTATATAAAGAGCATAATGCTATATAGATTATAACTAAAACATTTTCTGATGCAATTAGTGTGAGATTAAATCTTAGGCCGTGTTCACACCAAACACCATGCACAGTAAACACGTTACAATTAGTTTAATTTAATGTACATTGGTATTACATTATATTTGTTCACATATATACACCTGGTTTAATTACTTGTGCATAAGTTTTGTTCACACTTATAAACTATATGTCATTTAAATGTTCATTACATAGAATTGAATTAAAATTTTTTGGACAGCTTTTCTAGCAGTGATGAAAGTCATTTTGATGATCTAATTTAAAGATACTAAAGATGTCTCGATTACCAGAGGTGAATAAACAGATAAAGGCATTTTTAAAATGCATGGCGTTCCAAACATTGACCGTCCGAAAAAGAGGGTTCAAAACCCCGGAACCCGCCCTCATCTGAATCCGCCACTAATTACGCAATACATCAAATAGGCTATGAACGAAGAGGAGGGATTAAGATGTTTAGAGTGTTTAAGTAATGCATTTATGAGTGAATCGTTAATTGACCAGTGGCAAATATTTCTATGTATGTCCAGTCAATTCGGGAAGACGTTTTCAAATGAATTGCAATAATGATGTTTTGAGTCTAGACTTTTCCATAAATAATATTCTGATTCTAAAATTGATGAAAAAATATTCTGTTCAATGAGGAAAAACAAATTCTGAATCCAGATTTTCCCCATACCTTATGGTGTTAAATTTTGAACAAAATTAATTGCTTGATATCTTTGAACAACTAAATGAAAATGTTCGTGCTATGCGCGAAAAAGAAAAATTCTGTGTCGAACATAAAAACCATAACTCCCTTCCCGCATGTAGTTAAATGGTTGCTCCCTAATAACGCTACTTAGAGTTTTTTATATAGCAAACCAATAAATATATCGAGTTTAGACAAATAATTCGGTAAAAAAAAACCTACATAAATAATTGTTCTAAATATCATTTTTATTAAAAAAAAAGTTTCTTCTTTAAATATAAATGGTAAAATGCATGTTTTAAATACCTTGTTTAGGGTACACTGAGCAACACAAGTTTTACATCGACTATCTACTGCATGTAGACAAAACATGATTTAAACTACATGTAAACATTGAGTGTTATCAATGGGGACGTAATTGTGTTTAGTTTACGTGTGAATTCCACTAAGACAGCCCCGTGTTAGGGTCAATGAGAACACGGCATTAGTTTGATTGGACTTAATATCCCTTATTACAAAAAGAGCTTGCATCTTGCATACCCCAATGACCTTGATATTAAGGTAACTTACAAAAATGTCGTTTGCATCAAACTTAGACCTTTTCATCGATATTATACCAAATGATTCAAGTTTCCCACAGTAATTTTTTTTCGGCTTCATCGCGCAGATTACACATATTGCAATTGATCAGCAGTAACGGACTGGTTGACCGATAAGATGTTTCTGATCCATAACTCACTATTGACATTAGTTTTGCGGTGCAAAATAATTGGATATAAGAATTATCATCAGATTTGAAAATTTACCGCCTGTTTTACCATTCCTGATAGTGGTATATTGACTGAGTGTGGTTTGGCTATTCAAGTGGTGTAGGCATATTGAAATGTTTACCGTGTTGACAAACCTGGTTTCGCTACTTTTAAAGTTCATGAAATTCCTTAAGTTTGTGTTATCTCGATTTAATTCTTGTTTTTAGATTGATGAGATTGGTACATTTCAACTCCGTTGCATTTGATATACCTTGTCGTCGATGTTGATTTTGGCCTGTATTTCAGGAATATGATTTAGTTTAGAACACTTGAATAACTATTTATGTACAGCGATGAAAATGCATTGTAGACATGATAGAGACAGGTTTATTTGACAATTTTGATACTTTCGGGACATTTTACAACTAAACTATTTTGTCTCTTTGTTGTCTTCTGAACAAAATCGCCTTGTATCGTTCGCATTTTTTTTTAGAAAATATATATACGTACTAGGAGCATTAAGTGTTTGTTTTAGCCAGATAATTAAAATAGACATATTCAGTAAATATTCGTACAATGCACTAGAATTAACTTTCAACCCTTTTTAAGGGTAGAAAAGGCTATTTAATCTAAATAAAGCGCTTCTGGGTGGATAAGATATACATGTTGGTGCTATTCCTGGGTTACTTCCTTTTTGTATTATTCCATATTTGCCAACAAAACAAGACAATGTGTGCCTTGCATTGTTCCTTGGAGAACTCACTCTTAGATAACGGTAATACTCTATGAAAACAGTAGATATTCTGCATTACTTTACATCATGACAAATATTGTGAAGAAAACATTGTATGCAACATGGTTAAAAATAATTTATGATTATGGACTTTCCGAATTGATTTTCCTCTAAGTTCAGTATTTTTGTGATTTAACTTTGTATGTAAAGGCAGCCACTGCTTTTTTTGTGCAAATACAAGATTTAAACAAATTTGTACAAACAAAATTTGTTGATTACCTTGGCCGTATTTGGCACAACTTTTTGGAATTTTGGATCCTAATTGCTCTTCAACTTTGTACTTGTTTGGCTTTATAACTCTTTTGATATGAGCGTCACTGATGTCTTATGTTTGCTTTTTTGCTATACATGTAGTCCTTGTTCTCAGATTTGCATTCGACCAAGTCTACAAGAAAAGGGTGAATACATATTAAGACTATTTTGAAACTGGCGGAGTTGTGTATTGAATCCTTGGGTAAACGTAAATATAAATATTTTACTTCCTTTATTTTGAGTAATGACATAACTTAAACCTGCTTATTTCTTTCAATGGACTAAGTTTGACGTGATAGTTTTTGGAATTAATTTATCATTGACATTTTATTCAATTATTTTGTAAGTGGTTTGCATTTCTTTGCCATATAACGTCTTCTATGTAAGTGAATATATCACAACAAAAACACTTGCTGTGAGAAGCTAATATATTCTATCTCGGTTTTAATAAAATGGTCGGAAGAAACCTTTTCCATTTTTTTCGTTGATGTAATACTTAGGTTAGTCAAACATATATGTTTAGCTGCCTTACCAGTAGATATCAAGGCATATTTATATTTGAATGTTTAATAAAGAATCTTCCCACATGTACGTAGAGCCTATGGGTTACATTTTCTACATATTTATTTATCTCTAAATTGCTTTAACCTGTGTGAATACTATAAAATGTACACCATTTACTCCTTACATATCATAAAAAGATGATAAAAAGTTAAATTATATTTATTACATTATCAACAACAGAGCAGTCCGACGAAAAATACATCTTTATGATAAAATCTCAAAAAATACAACTATTCACACGTCGTTCAAACCTTAATGCACAGTATGGGTTCAAGTAATCATCGTTTTCATGTTGTAAAGACCAGTACGAATTATTATGTTGTTCTTCCAATATGTTGATGTTTAACAAAGATCGTACATTGTTCTGATGCTCTCTATTTGTTGTTTGCTGAAATCTGTTTTGCAAAAGGTCGTTTTCTACCATACCAGAATTTGTTCCCCTTATATCATGCAACTGATCATCGCGAATTTCACTGTAATGATTACTTTCATTGTAATGAACATGGACATTTTGTGTTTCATTACGATTATTCTGACTTTCTCGGTTCGTAGTGTACTTCAAGTACCTTCCAAAAAGCAGATATGTTAAAGCCAGTAACAGTACACAAAATATGGAGATAGATAGGGTTACTACCACAATAAATAAATTCCTGTAAAACACAAATTGCAATAGTTAAATGTCAAAACTCCTTTTGTCATATCACGACATTTCAACTGAAAACCTGATTTGCTCGGTTCAATTATTTCAGATGAATTTGTGTTATCATCCTGTTTACCTATTATCTTGCTTTTTATATGGATTAAGTGTGCTCCTTTTTTTCACTTATCTTTGGTTTTTAAGTCATTAAAAGTCATTTAATGTTCATTACAACAATAATTGCGTAAGACGAGCAAATATTTCAGGTAACGTATTCATCTGTATACTTTAAATGGTTTGTAAACTCCAATTGAAATATCTGCAGTCGCTAAAGTAATTTTGAAATAAGTTTAGATTATAACATGCTCTTTTCCATATTGGACCTGATATTATTCCGAGACTTTAGCCGAGGACCGATATGGGTAGAGGGATGATACCAGGGCCAATATTAAAAAGACATGTAATAATCTATTTATCACATATTTAAGTTCTGCAGAATTGAGAGCAAAACAAATCAACTATAACAATTTAATGAAACATAACTGGTAGAATCTTAAATTTCATATCACAAAAGTGTTAGAAATTGTCGTTAAGTACGCAATGACGTCACGTCATTTGGAAACAGGGCACAATAACCAATTACCTCTTTTTTGTCCTTATCAATTATGAGGTTATTGCATATGCAAAAACTAACGTATTCGTAACAAATACTAGTATGTGATAAAACCTCTTATGCAAAATTGACAATAAGCAGTATTGACTGTTGTTTGTATTTTTTTCATATGAAGCAAATACCGTTGACCTCATTTAAGGTATTCCAAATATTTTGTCACTTTCAATACGTGATAACCGAGATGACATTTTTATAATACGTTATGCTTTAAAATACATTTTTTTTTAGACCAAAATATAAAGGCGTGCAATTTCATTTCGTTCTAACTTTAGATTTCATTTAAGTCATATTTTTTTCGTAACTGTTTTAATTATTGTGATTCCCATGAGATTATGTGTAGTGTTCTATAATACGTTTTCCAATTTCTTCGTGTTTGAGATAATGCAATATTAGTCTTATAATAACTTCTAGTACCTATTTATATGAATTGTTGTCGTGCTGTCCTTTGGAATTTGTTTTTTCTTTATATTTGTGCATGAAGTTTTATCTTTACATTCACATATCCCTGAGTGATTGTTGCATGTTGCTCCATCTTTGCATATACATGTTTCTGAACAGTTATACTTCAAATTGTAGTCATAATACCCCTGATGACATTCTGAAATATAAATTGTAAGTAAAAGAAACAAAATTAACAAACTAATTTTAAAAACGAATAAAATTAATCTCACATTAACACATATCAAAACGAGACAATACTTATCGTGTTTGTTTCTGTTTACCTTCATAATGTCAATCTTCCTTTTACTTAAAGGTTTGATTATCCTATTAATATATCCCGTCTTACTTTTCTGGAGGACCAACGTTCATCAACAGGTTTAATTTGCTGATCGCTTCAAATAAAGATCACGTTTAATATCGGTCATCTTCGGATTTTAAAATGTATATTGTTTCGGAGCACATACATTCATTCATTGTTTTAATACCTTTTGATCCACCTTAACTTTTTGTGGTAGGATTTTACTCCTGTTTTCACTATTTCTAATTGTATTTTAATGACTTTAAGTAACTTTTACCTGACTCATGGTTCCCTCGAATGCACACTCCTGTTCTAACCTCCCATGGATTATCATATGAACAGTCACAAATTTCACTACAATTTATTCCGAATTTTCCTAATGGACATTCTACAAGAGAGGATAATGTAGGGATAATTTGATTTTTTTTAAATTTGGTACAATGTATATATACAAAGGTTTATTAGCGAATTTTAACTGTAATCTGAGAACGCAAATTGAAGTCACAACAACTGTAACTTATATATGTTTTTCTGGCAAATAAGTATAGATATGTATCCCATACCAATAAAAAAGTGTGGTATTATTGCTGATGAGAAAAATATTCACCATATACTACATGACTTTGGCCACTCGATGTCATTGAACGGCCTACAACAATGTGCCTGTAAAATTTCTAATACGTTAAAACAAAATCCTTAACTTGAAAAAAGTCAAAAAACTACAAAAACACAACGGTCTGTTACATATAAATAGACATTAACAAACGACAACCGCAAAAGTACTGACTCCATGACTTAAAACAGGCAAATACAGACCTCCCCTAACCAACATTTCAATAGAATAAACTGAAAAGTATTTCTTCCGATCGACACGAAACACAATAACATTTTAATAATGAGTACTTATAATTAATAAAGGCTAGTTCAAAAAATGTATCCCAGACTTAAGTTGATTTGAAACATTTGAATTATTTGAGAAAACGTAAAGAGAGACAAAATTTATTTACTTTTTGTACAGTGATCACCAAACCATCCAGCAGTACATAAACAGTCTCCAGTTACATGATCACACTCAGCACCGTGCGCACAAAAACATTCCTCAATGCAGTTCACGCCGTATGTTCCAAATTGACACGCTTTAATTGAAATGAACACCAAATTTAATCGTTACTGAATACACAAGAACAAAATTAATAATCCCCAAAGAATATGCCAGATAAAAAAGTCATTCGCCTCAATACACATAGCGTACATGACGATTGTTAAATAAAAAAACTAGCTATACTAATAAGGATGCTTTAACCAACATATATTTATGACTAGTAGATGTAAAAGAGGGACGAAGGATACCAGAAAAACAGTCAAACTCATAGATTAAAAATAAACTGACAAAGCATAGCTTAAAATAAAAAGACATACAGACAAACAGACAAATAATTGTACAAAAGACACAACATAGAAAACTAAAGACTAAGCAACACGAACCCCACCAAAAATTGGGGGTGATCTCAGGTGCTCCGGAAGGGTGAGCAGATACTGCTCCATATGTGGCACCCGTCGTGTTGCTTATGTTATTACAAATCCGGTAAAAAGTCTGATTCGGTAAGTCATATTCGTGAATAGGGAAGGGTTGCCATTGTTTCAGAGGCAAATATTCAATACATCGATAATATATTTTGAAAGAGTGTTTGGTGTTGTAAAAATGTGCAATGATTTCGTTTGGGAGTAACCAAAGCAATGCATATTATATCTTCTGAGGTTTAAGTATGAATGTATTACACAAATATCTCTATGATATATTGAGTGAAATAAACTGATTATTATGAATTTTGGAATCATTTCTCCAAATTGTCCGGCAAATTTGAATGATGGATGATAGTTATTAACTTACCATTTGAACATTGTGTACCAGTAAACCCTGTATTGCAAACACAGCCATAAATTGGGTCACATTTCTTATAATATTCACAGTTACAAAGCTGCGTACATTGTACACCGTGGTAATTATGCCTACAAGTCAGCAAACAATCTTTACCAAATGTACCAGCTGGACATGCTAAAAAAGTGAGAGTTAAAAAAGTAAAGATATTTTATATTCATGCTAAAAGACGACAAAAATTTGAGATAAAATCCGAAAAACACACGGATTAATTCAAACAAAAAGAGGTATAATCAAATAAACTATTTTAGTTTATAAAATACAAGTATAATACATTAACTCATATGCAATAACATGAAAACGAAATACATGTACATCATTTAATTATTTTCCCTGAAAAAAGCAAAGATACAATATAACATATTTTTCTCTGGACTTACAAGATGAATAAGCTATTATATTTCAACGGAAGTGTGATATATAACAGTATAGACAAAAACTCGTACAGTGTGAAAATCTTGCAGTATAGTAGTATAAGGAGATATACCATTGCATTTCGTTATCAAATGTATAGCTATCCCAATTCTTATCAACATTATACATTAGTTATAAGATTCGAAAGACGAAGTATATTACTGTTCAGTATTTCAAGAAATACATTGTTAAGCATTTACGCAATCCTTCCCTTTATTAAGAAAATGTTTAAGATTGTTGTTTTGTTTATGTCATAATCAATAAGTGCAAATACAATGTGATTTTTTTTTTAATTTATTTTTCTCCAATTTGATAAGGTATAACACAAAACATGCAAATACATATTTAAAATGTTAACTATTTTCTTTATGATACAAGCAAATAATTAATGTATCGATATACCTTGACATTTTCTATTCTGGTTAAAATAATTAGGACAACACTCTAATATTAATACTGTTTCGTTTTCAGTTTGACTACAAAAGATAAATGAAGACGCATAAAATTATGACTGTTGAGGTAATGTACTATCGTAATCGTATACGACTTGCTGCCAGGGAAACAAGTTTGTCTGCGTGTGAGTGAATAATCAACAAAAGTTGCCTCACTGAAAAAGACAAATCCATTAAAAGCATTTAAAAAAAAACTCTTAACATAATGAACATGTGTGTTGCAATTCCATGGTCTGGTAAATTGAAAACCTTGCCTAAGACTTATGATGTTGTCTCAGATAACATGTTTCAAGTCGATTTTCAAACTTCTTCTGCGGTCATTTAATGTGTTGGTCTTATCAAATAACATATTGGTAATACTCTTTTTGTTTTTGGTATTAAAAACTCACGAAGTGTTGGTAATTTATAACTGAACGATAAACAAAGTTTATTTTTAAATGATGAACATTCTTTCATACCATCACCCTTTTCTCAACAAAAAATTTAAACTAATCAACCTAATTAACCTGTTTGTATTTAATAATATCAGAAAACGTATTTAAACTAGGTACAATCAACATTACTAAATGTATATTACAATGTCAAATACGAAATGTTCAAAAACATACAATTCTTTAATTTTGTCTAGAAGTGATACGAGCTGATTAGTAAACAAATATTGATCCGAAAATGTCTTTGTGATCCGAATAGCTCTTAAGGGGCAATAACTACGAGATACAAAAACAATCTAAAATACTATTAGTTTTTGTTCAATCATTTATAAAAGTGAAAAAGTAACATAATAATTCGCTTTAGGCAGCCATTATAACATGAAACCGTGTAGTACCTACCTTATTTTTATTGGACAAATGTTTGGATCTGCTCTCGTAAGTGTTGTACACCTGATCGTCTGACAAAAGACATAAATAAGAAGCACAACAAGTTTCGCAGTATACCTTGAATGTTTCTCCATTGTTGTTTGAAATATGACTATTTGTTCCATATAACAACTCGTGTATTTTTACAGAACAATGCCAATATTTATGACGACATACTTCGATTAAAATTTCCTCATTGACCATTTTCGGTGTGAAAAAAATACAATCGTGTTGGTCTTCCGACTTAAATTTTATTTAATAATTTTATAGTTTCAACGACAATATGGTAAGGTTCTGAATTTCTCAATTTAGGAAAATGCAGATTTTTCCAATGAAATGTACAAAAAAGTCATATTTTGCGTTTGAGATTTTTGTAGACATATATGTCAGAAGCAATTATTTCTTCATGAATTCTTTCAGAATTAGCATATATTAAAAGATAAATTACCTCTTTTATAATATAACCATCAGTATTATTCATTTCATTAATAGTAACCTATATTCACAGTAGTGGTTCTTACAATAATGTAATATGTTTTGGGAAGTAGTTGTTCTAATGCAATATTTCAAGATTAATGAATATTAATTGTCCCACTGGATCACAAAATGCTGAATTACAACATGTCGTTTATGTATGTATTTGTTTTACTTATAGGCACATTTTAATTTCTTTTTTGCATTTATATCACATCTTCTTTTTATAATAACTGATATAAGTGACGATCTCTTTGTGACAAATTTGCACATTAAATTAAATATTTTGATACTATTTTGATCATTTTAAATCAGTTAAAAAGGCGTTAGCCGTATTGGAAGAAGAAGGTATAGGGGTAACGCAAATTAGACAGCACCCCGAAGATAAATTAAACATAAACTCTACACTGTCAGTCTTCTATCGTAGGGTAGCATATACATTGAAATAGAGACAAAAAATACACAAAGGGAAATTCAATATCATCGAAAGACTTGATGACAAGTAAAAGTATATAAACCAAGATTTAGAAAATTATAGACATCAAAACGGATCCAAAAGGCTTCACCACAAACAATCAATGGCAATCACATTGGAACAGTTATATGGTTGAAAAACCTGTGCTACTGACGTTATGACCATGCCATGAAAATGACAAGGGAGAATATAAAGGAGAGTGAGATTTATATACTTAAAAGGGAAGAATATATTATTGCATGACCTTTACTTTGAAGAATACCTAACAAAAACCCTTTGACATGTGACTGTACTCACCAACCTTCTATTTATACAACCTCTATGTGAATGTTATTACTTTTGACCTTAACATAATTCAACAAGCACATCTCCGACAGGGGACATCTTATTGTCTTTAGTTTAGAGAACCCCCAACACATCAATTGGAACCATTACCTTAAATTAATCGTGTTTTCCATTTTTACTTGTGTACTGGTATCAATATTTTAAAAATTAATTCTATCAATATTATTGAGTTTTCAATTACCATTAATCAAGTGAAATTGAAAAAAAGTCTCTAAGAAATATCGACAACGCCTACTTATATAAAAATGGCTGCATACGGCATATTTTGTTTAAAGGGAACAAAAAAGTAAAAACATGCTACACCGAGGAACAACTGATCATGCAGTATGCTGGAGTTTCTTATTGACAGTATATTTGACTTTTGGGGTAAACTTTTTCAACAAATTGTAAATGATCCAACGAAATGTGCGCCTCTACTTGCCTATTTCATCTAATTTATTCATCATATGAGTTGGCGAACCTTCAATCACGTGTTAAAAACAAGAATACCAATCAGGCCAGATCATTCAGTTTTACATTTAGTTATATGGATGATGCTCTTTTAATTGGAATTCTGATTTGGCTTCATTAGTATACCTCAAGAACATCTCATTCTTTGTTTTAAAAACTTTCATCGAGAGATACCAATACCTTATTGATAAATATTCCATATCAAGATTTTATTTTAACAACCAATAGTTTTATTTTGCAATATATCTATGGTTTTGTTACTTGAGGTTGCCTTAAATATTGTCATGCCAATTTCATAACAAAACAATTCTGTTTACAGTAATATACAAATCATCGGTGGCGTATGTTAAAAATTTTAATCAAAGAATTACTTAGATATTAAAATATATAGAACAAATATCATCTTGCATTCATGTTAAAATGTTTTATCATATGTTTAGTAGTAAATACAGTAGTTTTGCATATTTGATAAATAGACTGCTGTTTAATCCATATCGCGCAACTTTGATAGCACCCTTTATCATATGTTTAGTAGTAAATACAGTAGTTTTGCATATGTGATAAATAGCCTGCTGTTTAATCCATATCGCGCAACTTTGATGCGCACCCTTTATCGCATACCCTTTATCACACCCCTACCCTTTATCGCATACCCTTTATCACACCCCTACCCTTTATCGCATACCCTTTATCACACCCCTACTTTTTTTTTTTTTTTTTTATTTACATAAAGTTAGTTTTGGTTTTTTTTTTTTGCTTAAGAAAAATTTTTCTCAAAATAGGTAAATTTTTTGAATGACGTCATTGTTTGGTATGTGACGTCACGAACGTCGAGTTTTCATATTGTATGTGACGTCACGAACGTCAAGTTTTCATATTTTTTGGCACACTAAATGCACACTATGAAAAATACAAAACTCACAAATTAATACCATTATAAACAAAATATTTTTAAAACAACAGCACGCAAATTGTAAGGTAACCCAGGGGCTTCTGATAAGTAATTGAGCAGTTCTTTTAAGGCCCTTGAAACAAGACAAAAGTAGAACTGAAGGTAACCCAGTGCTATGGATCAGAAAACAGTTCATATAATATAATACTCTTCTGTTGAAATATATGATAAAGTGTATAATACATGGCAAAATCCGTATCACATGCCGTATCACCCTCGACCAATATCATCCCTCGGGCCTAAAGGCCCTTGGGCTGATATTGATGTCTCGGGATGATACGACATATGATACGGATTTTGCCATGTATTATTCTCTATTTATCGCATACCCTTTATCACATCCCTACCCTTTATCACACCCCTACTTTTTATTTCTTATGTTTTTTTTTTACATAGTCAGTTTGGGTTTTTTTTGCTTAAGAAAAATTTTCCTCAAAATAGGTCAATTTTTTGAATGACGTCATTGTTGGTATGTGACGTCACGAACGTCACTTTTTCATATTGTATGTGACGTCACGAACGTCAAGTTTTCATATTTTTTAGCACACTAAATGCAACTATAAAAAAATACAAAACACACAAATAAATACAATAATAAACAAAATATTTTTAAAACAACAGCACGCAAATTGTAATGTTACCCAGGTGCTTCGGATAAGTAATTTAGCAGTTCTTTTAAGGCCTTTGAAACAAGACAAAAGTAGAACTGAAGGAAACCCAGTGCTATGGATCAGAAAACAGTTCATACAATATAATACTCTTCTGTTGAAATATATGATAAAGCGTATAATACATGGCAAAATCCGTATCACATGCTGTATCACCCTCGACCAATATCATCCCTCGGGCCTAAAGGCCCTTGGGCTGATATTGATGTCTCAGGATGATACGACATATGATACGGATTTTGCCATGTATTATTCTCTATATAATGGGCAACAACACAACAGCACTAAAATGCCATTTTCCGGTTACAGTTTTGTCCTAGAAGCAGGACAAATGTAGTTTGAGTATTCTCCATTAAATATTTTTTGACAAATAATTTTTCGACAAACAAATTGGAACACACTTCCTATTTCCCCTACATACAATTTTTTGAAAATGACTGAACTCAACTTAATGTTTCCGGAAAACTGATATCTATTATTTCACTATAAAGGTTCCGCTGTGAACTATGGTGATACTGCAAAAACCGTTGTGCACTATCTATTTACACTTCAGCTGATGTTGATGATGTACAGCTAATCCCAGAGAGAACGACCAACCTAGTAACTTAGTACATCTGAACTAGCATGACTGAACGGAATTGTTTTTTTTTTAATTAGGTGCTGTAAAACATTGGACATCAAATAATGTATTTCCCACGAACGTAGCTCTGATAAACCCTGTTTGATCGGTTACTTCTGGTTGTCTTTTTTTTTTGTTCGAATAACGTGAAGTTACATTTTGTAGAAGAAGTAAATTATATAATATCTTCAGTTTCATATTCAAGGTTTAATATTAGAAAAGGAGAATATAAATATCTAGTCGATACATCCAAAGAGTGACCCTGGTTAAATATTTAAAGAAACATTCAAACTTAAATGGTGGGTTCTTTGAAGAAACCTCGTCAAAGACACAAAATTAATGTTTTGGAAATTTTCACTTAAAATTATCAATAATGTTCAAATATATACAATCATATCCCTTAAACACGATCCATGCACAGTTCGTTAAACTATTAGTTTGATCAAGTTTTGGATCATCAATGTGCTTGCTTTGGTTTTTTATTAATCATATTTGTTCCACATAACATTTTATTATATTTTTGAGTCATTTTATATTGTTTATTGTCAGATCTGACACTCATATAACTTTCTAAGTGCACACATTGATGTTTAAAAAACACAACTGATTTACATCATTTGGTCTTCTTCGTCGCGTCAAATGTGGCATTATACAAATTTGTATTAAACGAAGTGAAAACATCCTTGATAGAAATAGCAATTGAATTACTTCATCTAAAGGTCAATTATTCAAATGCATGTTGACTGTGTAATCAATCAAATATCGTTTTGATTGACCAATTATGCTGTTTTACGGACTCACTGAAATCGGTGTAGTTCTTTACACACATGTGTTACATATGGGCATGCGATCAGGAAAATGCCTTAGATAAAGAGTGTTATATTGCTTTAACTGTTTTGTGTAAATGAAAATCATTTCAATGAAAATACTATTGATTCGTCCAAGACACTTATAACACAATGTGCTTGGTCTTCTTTTTTTTTTAATAAAAGCATTTTCAATAGGAAATTATCGCAAAAGACGAATCGCGGTATAAATTTTCACCTACCCCGAAATAAAACTTGGTTTTCTAATCAGAAAATATGCGTATATTTTGAACACTTTTGATTTCAATCCAACATAGAAATTGAAATTGATTTTATAAAAAGAGTCAACGTTATTATTAAATTATTCCCTAACGTAAAATGTAATTACATTCCTGTTTGGACTTCAAATCCGACAAAGTTCATTCGTAAAAAAAAAGCAAATTATAATCAATTATACATGTTATAGAGGTAAACATTTTACGATTTTAAGTAAATTTGACTGAATTTGTTCTCGGTTGTTATGTAGAAATTAAGACTGAGGTTTGTACTCGTTTTGGGACATTAATATCGGTCTGATTCAACTTCATTAATATCTCCAATCTCGCAGTATAAATCTTCTTCGATTTCTGGTTGAAACATGACACCTTCAGTGTTTATGATATACGATCCAGTTTGTGCGTTCTGTGTCTGGGTTAAAGGTAGGCTTCGTTTTGCCGTTCGGCGTTTGATCTTTGGTTTTGACATGTCCTTTAGTGATTGTTGTAGATTACGACAAAATCTTTCTTTAACTTTCACGGCCATTGTTACAACACAGACCAGACCAATAACAGCAGCAACCATCGTAATGTAAACTATTACGCTATCATTCGATTTATAACTCTTTTGTCCTGAACTTAGATTGTTTACCTCATCTGAAACATCAAAATTTTAATCAGTTACCAATGATCGTTAATAAAAATATGCGATAAGATATAATCTGCACATCATATATATTTTTTCATAATATTGTGTGGATGAAAATTGTATGGTACCCATGTGATGAGCAATGTAATTTCAATAGTCCATTTGGTTGGTGTTAATTGAGTTGATTATAATAACATTGTTGACTGTGAAACGAAAATATTAGGTTTCATTCAATGAACCAAAAATGGATGAATTATAAAGCGTTGAATTTATTTTGTTCTGTTAATCTTTTCTGCTTTTGTATTCCTGGTGAAATTCAATGTTCATGTACTTCATTTGAACCTTGTGTATCTTTTTTGGATATTTAAAGACATTTGAAAGGCTTGAATAAATAGAAATACCTGTGTGTGAATTGCATTCTCCTTCATCAGATTCAGGGTTGCACTGACTGCACTCTCCCGTTACAGCATTACACTGCTCATCATCTGAGCAGGCACAAATCCGCCTACAATTCCTACCAAATTTTCCGTTTGGACAGTCTGCAATAAATCATGATAGGGTTATATTGATTTGGTTTGAAGAAATGTTGTTTTATTATCAAAGATTACAAACTGATGTCAATGTTCCCGTTATTTATATTTATCAATAATTCTATTTTGAACAAGTGTTCTGATCAGCTTTAAAATGTTTTACTATCAGCTCATAGACATAATTTTGTCAAGTGACCGTGATTTATAATTGAATTGTTTATTCAGAATAACAATTCAAACACGTGGTTCATACTTGGAGTTAAACTGTAGATTTTTCTGTGTGCACCGCATTTTTGAATTTCTTCACAAAAACAATATCTTGCGGTAATACCTTATATGATATCGATCAATTTTGAAACATATCCAAGCCCATATTAAACATTGCTACGCGAGTCAATTTACAATTCTGAAATGTACAAAACAGTTCAAGGAAAATGATAACACACAACATTATTATATACCCTTTGTGCAGTGAGGCCCAAATCTTCCTTCAGGACATAAACAGTCTCCAGTTATAGGATTACAGTCAGCATCGTGTGCACAGAAACATTCCTCTTTGCAGTTTACACCGTACGTTCCAGACGGACACGCTTCAATGATAATAAACTATACTGTTTTAAATTCATTAGAACCTACTTCGCAATCACCAAAGAATATACTAGACAAAACGGTTATGCACCTTAAATACAGCAATGGTGCTCTTACACATATGTGACAAGTACACTGTGAGAAAGACAAATTATATATATCTGTCATAATGGTTTTGTCGTAAAATTATTTGTAATGTCAACATTTATCAAATTTAATAAATGCAATGTTTCAATTTCATTTAATCTTTCTCTTTCGAGAAAATCCGCCTGATTATAAACAGGATAAAAACGTTAAAACCCGCAATTGTTTGCACTTGTCATAAATAAAGGCAACAGTAGTATACCGCTGTTCAAAACTCATAAATCTATGGACAAAAAACAAAATCGGGGTAACAAACTAAAACCGAGGGAAACGCATTAAATATAAGAGGAGAACAACGACATAACACTAAAATGTAAGTCAGGCATCTAGTGTTCAGTAGTTGTCGTTTGTTGATGTGGTTCGTACGTATTTCCCCGTTTTTTTGTTTTTTTTTATAGATTAGACCGTTGTTTTTTTCGTTTTGAATGCAAATTTTGGGGTACTTTATAGCTTGCTGTGCGGTGTGAGCCAATTTGACCTATAATGGTTTACTTTTATAAATTGTAACTTGGATGGAGAGTTGTCTCATCGGCACTCATACCACATCTTCTTATATCTGTATACAATATTAAAAGAAACTGAAATACACTCAATATTATTTACCCTTTGTGCAGTGAACCCCAAACCATCCTGTAGAACATAAGCAGTCTCCAGTAACCGGATCACACTTAGAATTATATCCACATAAACATTTCTCACCGCAGTTAACACCGTATGATCCAGATGGACAAGCTTCAATGGGAATGAATCACATTTAAAAAAAATCATCTTTGAAAATATAACACACAGGTCATCTAACGAACCAATTCCTATATACACAGTAAATACAGAATTTTTTATTCGTACCGATATAAATAAGGAGGCTAAAAAATATGACTTGTTCAAAAAGCAGTATAAGAACGGTTTCATTTTGAATTATGCCAAAAAAACTCAAAAACAGTTGAGTTATATTTTAACAACTTATACAACATAAAACGCAAATAAATCTGATAAGTATTGGAATAGTCCAACATATATCAGTCATGAATGGACACTATTTACCTACCCTTTAAGCATTCTGAACCGGTAAACCCTGTAAAACAAATGCAACCACGAACTGGATCACATTTCTGATTATCAGCACAGGTACAGTTCTGTTTGCACTGAACCCCGTAGTAATTAGTCATACATGTCTGCAAACAATCTTTACCAAATTTCCCTGCTGGACATGCTGAAGAATAAAGATTTTAAGTACGCGTATAAACATTTGATACTCAGAATGAAAGAGCAGCAACTCAAAAACGCACCTTCTATTAAACAAAATAAAATGAGGAGTACATGAAAACTTTACAATATACTTTTTATATAATTGAATATGCAAACATGGTGATTTAACTTAGGCAAATGAGTTTGATGAAAACAAAATCAGCAATTGTATTATTCAATTGTTTCTCACGTTCCTTATTTTAAATGACAGTTATATTCATCGCCAGGAGATTGTTCCGCAAAATAATGCACTCCTTTCCTCAATCAAGAACAAGGATGTTTGACTTTTTTGTTTTCTTTATTACCAATAGCTGCAAATGTATGTCAGTATTTAATGCACAATAAAAGACCATTTTACATTATACAAGAATACCTTGACATTTCCCATTCTTGTTAACAAAATCTGGACAACATTCTATTATCCATTGTGTTTCGTTTACAGATTGACTACAAAATTAATAAAAAAAAATAATAATTATTACAAACCAGTTACAAAACATATTTAATTATATAACTGATCCCGCAGTTTAGGACAGTGGAAATATCTACAAGCTGGAGTTTGTTTCGTACGGTAATTAAAATTGCTGTTTATGACGGTTCTGTGTGAAGATAAAATATATAATCAGGCATGTTTGGCCTGACTAAGTCAGCTACATATATTGCAATCTATTTCCAGAAGGAAACCAAACGTTAATAAAAGCACACTATTATAGAAAATTATCAGTATTCTCTAGTGTAACAAAAACGCTGATGACTCCCGAGGGCTCCTCGTGAAGCTTAATAAAATATTTAATTTGACTTCGTCTTTCTCCTTATCAAACTAATAAATGTTAATCCGATAATACCAAATTATATACTTTTAATATTGTGTTTCTATTTTAAAACACGTGAACGTTTTTGTATAAACGTAATACTCTGTTCAAAAGACATTTTTGATATACTCCATTGTTTGTCTTTCCGTCGTTTATCTTTTTTCTCATATATTCGTCTGTCCCTTTTTTTATATAGTTGTGTGTCCCTTTGATATCTTTAATCATCTCATTTGTTTAAAAGTATTTTTTCAACCAAACCTGTTTACTTACCCTACAGTTACTCTTTTAGGACAAACATTTGGATCTGTTAAATTCAGTGATGTACAATTTGTCGTTCCAACAAACGCAGCAAAAATTATAAACACCACGTTATTCGCAATAAACCTGTAACGTGTCTCCATCAATGTTATTGTTTGCAGTACGCTTTAATGACTATCTATTCATAGAAACTCGTGTACATGTATATTAATACAGAACAATGACGATATTAATGACGAGTTTCAATTATTATTTCCTCATTTGCTTAATGCATTGTTAAAAAAAATATCCACTCGAGTTTGCTTTCCGTTTTATTTTTTTAATCATTTTGTTTTTATTTGGCTTTTGTTAAACATAATAAACACAATATATATACGTTGGCATTTCACAAGGTCATGATTTGTTTTCGATCAGCTGACTGTTAGTCGTCTTTACACTAAATCCATTGGATGTTGGATGGTACTGTTTGATATTTAAGTTGAATATGCATGATTGTTTTATTAGTTATTATTGGCTATGAAATTATTTTCAGGAACTGCGAGTACTCTCATAAGTGTAGTGTGTGGTTTGTTTTTGTTTTTAAGGAATGCATACATACCTTTCCACGTCCGGTATGTGCATTTGATATATGTTGTCCTGCTTTGTGTCAATCTGGTGATTTAAGCCCTTTTTGCCTGATTTTGTCATGGATTGATCTTGTGTTGTACTGTTACACTACTGTTACATTACTGTCCCTAGTAGGGAGGATTGATTACCGTCAAACATGTTGAACCCCGTCACATTTTATATGTGCCTGTCCAAAGTCCGAAACCTGTACTTAAGAGGTTGGCATTGGTTCAAGTCTTTCATATTTCCTTTCCTTAACTGTTTTATTATATATTAGGCCGTATGATTTTGCAAATAGATTATTTCATTGTCAGGGCATTTTACAGCCGACTATACGGTATTTATTTTCTCCTTTTTAAAATGCCTACAGTTACCTATAATATTTTAAATCCATGTCAATTGAACACTTGTGGAAAGTTGTACCATTTGCAAACATATCACATTTCCATCTTTTTATACATGAAACATGTTTTATAGCACCATCAAATCATAGTACGTCACATCCGGTTACTATTCTCTTAAATTTGGCAGGTTTAAGTAAATAATCCTGTATTTCATTGCAGTAAAAAAAAATAGCTGGGTCAAATACATATATCTTGGATGTTTCAAATCATCATTATTTTTTATTTAGTGCTTCTATATAATATTTTAGAATCTTGAGCTTACAAGGTTACGGAAGCTTGTACACAGGTAAAAAAAAGAGGTTAACATTTGATTGGTTAACTTCCAGTCACTTTTTTTTATGCAATGAAAGGTTTTTATCTATGCACTGGACAAGATTAAACTTTACTCATGCCAAATTTTTCCTTATTTGAAATAAAGATATTTTTGCAAAATACTTTGAAAAGTGTAACCTGGTCCGAGTACACAGTTATTTCGTAGTGCATTTTTTTTAGACAATAAATGAAAATTAAAAGAAAATCCCACCTGCGCTTTCTCAATAATATTTTTACAGTGTGTTGTACTACTTTTGGGACAAATTATATCAAAATTATAGAAAACGTCATCAGCTCTAACTCAAAATATGGACAATTTTCTGTTAAGGGGGTCTTGAAATTTTTTCACAGCTTCCGAAGTGCTAATTTTTGACCTTTTTCAGCTGGACCTAATCACTACTTTACATTAATATTTATGACCCAAATTTTTTTACAGTGTCATTTCACCCCCCTACTTGCTATATGAGGCATAAAACATGGAGAAATAAATTTGGAAGGGGTATAACAAAAATTGGCTAGTAACACACTGTCCACACTAGTAAGGACTATATTTATAACGAAAAATCAATTGTGGTATTAGAACCTACACCTGATATTTGCACCTCTGAACTTGTTAGTACTCTCATTTGTCAAAATGCCTGCTATCTAAGGGACATATCACATAAAATAAAATATTCTGGGTGGTTTGAGTCTCAAAACACATTCTATATGACAATTGCCTTGAAATACGACTCTACCGTATACATTTCTAGACAAAGCAAGCAATACTCAGTGTTGTAGGGAGCTTCATCTGACCTTTTCTCCTTAATTCGTATATTTAATGAATGACAATAATTTATTATGATTTTATTGAACCATAAAACTAATTTTTGACTCTTCACATTGAATAATCCGCGAAGTGGATTATGTAAAATGTGAAGAGTCAAAAATTAGTTTTATGGTTCAATAAAATCAAAATAAATTATTGCCATTCATTATAAATAAATTTCTATCAAAAATAAGGCACAAAGAACTTTTTGTATTATTTATATTAACAATAACAACGTACACACATGTTGGTGTATGAATACACAACGTCAGAGTTTGCGTGTCGCCATCAAAATTGACAACATTGAAAATAAAACTACTAATTTTAACCAATCAGAAGACAGTAAATACACCAAATTTATTTATTCTGCTATAAAAGAAAACTTTGTCCTCAAGTAATACTTTAATAAACATATAATAATAGTTATAAGTAAATTAAATTTTACTCTTAGCAGCAACAACAAATTATTCATTAAAAGGGAAGCTTTTTATTTCCCTGTCTGGAACGATGCGTAAATTTAAGACTTTTTGAAACGACCTTGGAGTCAGTAAACTTTTATATGTATAGTTCATTCAGCTTGAATACTTCACTTACTTATTAATTATAAAATTTCTATCACAAATGAGGGAAAATACCTCAAACTTTTAATTAATTGGCCTAAAAAATGAAATTTTGAGGAAATGAGAGAAATAAATGGACCAAAAGAGACCATATAATGAAGACTTAGAGGTCTATTAGTGGTATGTGTCATCCTTAAGTAAAATTTGATATCCCATTTAACTATTTGTACGCGATGAGATAAATATTTGATCGAAGAAATGTTTTGCTCGAATCGCTGTAGATGTCGTTTTTCATTATACTAGATTTTTCTTGAATTAATGAATTGCAGATTATGACAAAACTTGACGGAAATAACCAGTAAAAATGAAAAAAGGTCACATTCAGTTTATTCAACAAATAAGCCTTCTAGGGGGATAACGAGACATGCATATGAAAAGATGCCACAGCTATATACATTGTATCTGTTTTTATCAGGTGACGAATGCCGGATTTTTTTTCATACGAAAGGTGCATATTTGTTCTTTTGACGTTGAGATCAATCGTACAGCTTCTTAATGAATAACACATAAGAAGATAATAAAAAAATATAATACTTAATTGGTTTGTGCATCATCATAATAATCAACTTTCTACTGAAATGTGTACAACGACTTTTCCTTGGATAATCTTCATCATATTAGACTAATCATGTGTATAAATGATATGTGAACATCCAATAGTTTTAGTTGAGTGGTTTAACCTTGTTTATTTCAAAATTGATCGATATATTCTAAGCTGATTTTTAGGAAATGTAGCTTTACTCAAACAGTATCTGTGAAAAATGGCTATAGAAAACCAGACAAATTTCCTTATCAAACGTCAAAATGTCAAAGGCACATAGTAGTAGTACATGTAGTTGTCTTTATAGTTAGTAAATGAATGGTGTCAGAAATAGTAGTTGCAGTACTGTTAGTATTGTTCACTTGTCAGTCTAAATTAATATGTTGGGGCCTCAATGCTCTTCAATTTGATAGTTTTACTTGTTTGGCTTTCTATTTATTTTGATCGGAGCGTACATTTTAACTGATGAATCTTATGTAATTAAGAACCAAATTATAAGCCTGGTACCTTTGATAACTCATTACATAATAATACTCCATCACATGACAAGCATTACGGCATGTCTTTTTTGTATTTTTCGAAATAACATAATTTATGTTTACTCGTGTTATTACTTCTTCTTATGACTATTTCATGTATAACATGATTTGACGATACATGCGAAGGCATAGAAAAGTATCAATAGCCGTATTTAGAATATATCAACATAATTATTTTCCTATTTCCTTTTTATGTGATGTGAAATGATCAAAGTCCATGACGAATGAAGTGAACTGTTGACATTTTCCCAAGACTAATAATGGAATTCATTAGCATTAAATTGTGTTCATTTTTAAGAATTAACAAACGTTTACCAACAGTTTTCTAAAAACTATTGTTTAATTCATGATTTCCACTCTGAAGTCTTTTATAGACAAAGTGTAGCCTTCAACCATGAGTAAAACCCATACCGTCTATTCGGTTATAAGAGGCTCAGACATGCTAAATGTAAATGTAAAACAATTCAAACTAGAAAACGAACAGCGTGAATTATGTAAAAAATAAAGTCACAAAATTATTGAACTCCGAGGAAAAGCCCAAAAAGGGAAAGTTCCTAATTAAAATGGCAAATTCGAAATCTCAAACACATCAAACCAATGGATAACAACTACCATATTCTTGACTTGATACAGGTATTTTCTATGTAGAAAATTGTGGATTAAACCTTGTTTTAAGCTAGCAAAACCTCTCACTTGTATGACAGTTGCATAAAATTGCATTATATTGACAACGAACTGAAACAAAACAGACAGACAACAATGAGAGGCGAACGATACCAAAGGGACACTCAATAGGTATAAATGTTATTATCTTAACCATTTTAAAAACAAACAAATATATAAACAAAAATTTACCATGGCACAATAGCACAATCAAGGTCACGTCATATGTAACAAAGAAACACATTTAATCTCAAATGAAAGATAAGCATACAAAAATGTTCATAGAACAATGACGGGATGTATCAGTACTGAGCCCCGACATGTCACAAAGAAACACAAAATGGCATATAGACAAAGCATATTAGCAAAAGTGAAAGACAAGAATACAAAAATTATTTTAGAACAATTACACTTAGACGGGATGTATAAGTACAGAACGACGTCAAATGAATACCCCAAAAACAGACTAAGCATTCAAAGTAATATTCATAAGGACAAACAAAAGAATACTACACTACGCTATTAGGATGATAAATAACGTCAGTACCTATACTTTTAGACCATCGTGTATTAATTGTAAAGATGATACGGAATATTTATCTTTATTAACAAGGTCTTTGTACCTTTCGATAAACTTAAAAAAAAAAAGGGGGACGAGACATCTTTTAACATATCCCTGGTTCATCAACTTTCTGCTCAGATACTGTTGACGTTTTAAACACTATGAACAATTTTCAAAAATGATATACAACTACTAAAGACAGCCACTGATTTACAGTATTCTGACTAGGACAGACACATAAAAAGGAAATAGGAAAATAATAATCTACTGTACGTCCAACCCTCCCCTAAACATAGGACATTGATGTAGCCGTATTACATATGAACAAACAATACAAATCAGTTTAAAAAAGGCTGAACTCAGCAGATCGACACAAAGCAGGAAAACAAGTAACAAAAACACAGAAAGGACGTAAAAGATTAGTTACACATCCTTTCAACAAAACGAGTCTAAGTGCAGATCTGAGAGTACTTGCAGTGACTAACAGCTAGTTCAGAGCCAATAACAACTAGTTTACAAAATTGTGCACCTTAAGGAGGCTCGCGGGTACAAAAATTTCATCAAAAATTAAACATTTTTTTATTTTCATTACAAGTTTTATTTATTACACTCTTCGTTGGTATGGTACAAAAAATCAACCAATACAATCAATTCGTTTTGGCCCCATATGACTTTTAAAATGTTTATATTATTGAAAAAGCTCTAAATTATTTCCCTTTTGTGCAAACATGCCATTTTTTTGGCATTAAAATTGAAATATATTTTTAACGCATCGGTGACCTATATTTTTTTATTATTTTTTTTCAAATAAGCTGTACTGAAACTAAACCACTGTAAAATGTAAGCGATTTTTGTAATTTAGTTCTTTCTTTATTTCAATATTATCTCGATTTTCCTATTAGTTATTATTAAAAGTACCTCAACAAAACTGTATGTTTCTTTCGAAGGCAGATTGTGAGCGAAAATGAACAGTTACCCCATTTTTTTAATCTTATTTTTCTATTAAGTATATGATAAAGTTCATTTATAGTGAAAAAATAGCGACGAAATCCTATATTTAAAAAAAAGGATGTATACCCTTGGGCCCCCGTTTTCATTATACTTAAACTATGTTGTTGTAGGCTGGTGTGGTCTCTTGTACCCAACAGTATGTTTTGTGATTTTTGTTATCTTTGTAACTATGATAAGATTGATTTCATTGATTTGGTAGGGATTATTTCTGGCAAAGGGGAGAGAACCCATGTTGTTGTTTGATATGTTTTTCATTACAGATGTATGTTTTTGCTTTGGTTTCGCTTCGACAGAAATATGTACAAATATTTTTGATAAGGTTCAGTCGTTCGGTTTTTGTACACATAAATCCTATCAATAGGTGCGAAAATTTCAGAGACTAGAAATAATAAAGATTAAAAAATTGTGTAGCAGAAAGCACTATATAACATATATTCCGTACAGCTGAAGGAAAATAAAATGGTTCAGCTCACAATTATTTATTATTTTTTTTTCGAAGGAGACTCAAATCTTTAGAGAGGGAAATAACTGGATGAAAATTTTCAAACAGATTAAAATTGAAGAAGAAAATCTGTGATTTGCTGCGAGGAAGGTTTAGGGCGTACTGTAATATAAAATTTTAAAAAAGAACAGTATAAACAACATATCATTCAGGTTTTAATTTAAAAAATAGATATATAATATGAAATAATATTATTTTTCTCAAAGTGAAAATATTTACCTTCGACCTATAAAACATTTAAGAGCAAAACATAAAAAATGTTTAAAAAGCATACATCTTACGGGATCAGTTTTGCATAAAGGAGTTGCATTTTGGCGCCGTCACAATATGTATCAATATTTTGATAAATTGAAATTTTAGAGCAAAATCATGTCATTTTAAACATTTGAATCACAAAAATTTTTGAATACTTTCAATCTACGACGTCTATAATGTCTGTAAAAGTATAAAGGTTTGAACAACTACTAATACGCCTTCCTAACCCAAGTGCACAGTATGGGTTCAGATAGTCATTAGAATGAAATTCAAAACAGTGTAGCTGTGGCCATTGATTGACACATTAAAATCATCCATTGACTGGGAAAATTTATTAAAGAGAACAGTAAGGATTGAGATACTGTTCTTCATACATCAAAAAATTCGGAAGTGATTTAGCGATGTTAATATGTCTATGGTTCTCTTCTGTTGTTTGCTGACAATTTTTCTCTGTGTTGAAGTTTCCGGTTCCAAGAGAGTTAACACTCGTCTGATCCTTGAGCTGTTCAATATTTATTTCACAGTAAATATCGTTTCCGTATGTTTGATCACTGATTGCTTCACTATCCTTAGGGCTGTGCTGGAACTGGTGTTTACAATGTTTTATAAGGAGAAAGCATGTAAAGAGTAGCATCGGCATGCCAATGGCGGAGACATTTACAAGGGTAATAACTGGAACACTGCAAATAACAAAATGATAATCAAGCCAATGTATGCAATGTAGGGTGTGTATTTGATTTGTATATACGTCTAAGATACATATTTACTTTTCTTTAGTTTTTATTGGCTGTGAACTAGCTGTCAGTAACTGCGAGTACTCTCCGATCTGTACTTAGTGTCTTTTTGTTGTTGGGATATACAAGTACCCTGCTACGTCCACTCTGTGTTAATGTTAGATGTATTTCTATTTGAATCCATCTGATGAGTTAAGCCTTTTTCAGCTTATTCTTATATTTTGTTTTTATGCTGTAGTTGTAACACCATTGTCCAAGGTAAGAGGCGGGTTGAGCGATCACAAAGTTTTTACACGATTAACCCCACCCCATTCCTCATGTCTGTCCCAAGTCAAGAGCCTGTATTTCAGTGTTTTATTTTAATTGGACCGTTAGTTTTCTTAATTGACTTGTTTCATATTTTTCATGTCGAGGCCTTTTATAGCCGACCATACGCTATGTGTGTTTGTCATTGTGGAAGGCTGTACGGTTGCCTATAACTCCTTTCGTCCACTTCATTTGAACTTTGGTGGATAGTTGTGTCTTTTGGCAAATCACACCACATCTTCTTATCTTTTATTTGTATAAAACAAAGGAAAACCTAGCATTATAAAGATTCATTTTTGTTCAAGTATATTAAGTTCAGATTTCTACGCTTCACATCAAGGTCAAAAATATTGTTTACTTCGAAATATAGTCTTAAGACTGTTTGTTTCATTACAAAAGGCAATTAAAATTGTAGTCAATAGACTTCTCATTTCTATGTAGATTATATGTATAATATCGACAAAAGTTTTGTCTAGAGAATATTATTTTTTTTTTTTTTTTGGGAAATATGTAAACAGCCTTATGACAGCTTCTCTTAGACTATGTTATTCTATTATTTCCTATAGGTATAGTACATGTAGATGAGAAAATGTTTATAAAGTCCGCTGTTTCTTCATTTCCATAGAATCTGTGCATTTATTTTTGTACGTCACATAATTATAAATCTTTATATATACATGTTTTTATATTTTTTTTTTTGTTATGAAATCAACCAGTACCTTTGTCTGTCAGTAGGGTTCTTCGGAGTTGGCTTTTTCGTTATGTTTTTGCATAAAGTTTCGTCGCTATACTCGCATATTCCTGAGCGTGGATTACAGAACGTCTCATTTCTACAGATACAGGTTTCTGAGCAGTTAAAATTGTAACTTATGTTATAGAATCCCTGGTGACAATCTGAAATATACAGGATAAATGTTTTAAAACATATGTGAATATAAAAGAATACACTGTATCTGGTAAATGGTAAACTAAATTACAAATGCAGTAGCAGCTTACTGTGCTTTAAATAAAATTCTTCCACAGTCTACACGTTTACATAGATCTACGTTCGTAAGGTTCATTGTTAATCATACCACATCTCTTTATTTTTATATTGATGTTCACCTGACGTTTCAAACTTTTCCTTAATATTAAATATCCGTTCTATTTTCAAAGGGTATGCTTTAACTGTTTTTTTTAATATTAGGAACATGTTACAGAGCATACACTCTGGGACATACTGTTATTTCTTTTATACACATGTTTTCAGAGTAAAGCACACACATGTTTGATTTGATATGTTTTTACTATTGCTATTAGTTTTTCATTTCAGTTTTCTGCAAAGAACATCCATCAGTCAACATCCAATTGATTGTCTGACTATATGAATGACGGAGATACAGTTCCCAAAAACTAAGAAAGACAAAGACAGAGGCATTGATAAAAGAGGGACGAAAGATACCAAAGGGACAGTCAAACTCATAAATCTAAAACAAACTGACAACGTAATGGCTAAAAATGAAAAAGACAAACAGAAAAACAATAGTACACATGACACAACATAGAAAACTAAAGAATAAACAACACGAACCCCACCAAAAACTAGGGGTGATCTCAGGTGCTCCGGAAGGGTGAGCAGATCCTGCTCCACATGTAGCACCCGTCGTGTTGCTTATGTGATTACAAATCCGGTAAATAGTCTAATTCGGTAGGTCCCATTCATGAAAGGGAAGGGGATTGTTGTTACGACGTAAGGAACATATCCGATATCATTTGTGAAACGGTTATTCCATAACGGTCAACCAACTCGTGATGGCGTCCGTAAAATGTACGAAGGGATGATTTCAACTTCACCATTTGGAACTCTTGGTTTAATAGCTTCCTTGTGAGTAGTAACCCTCTATCAAGAAAATCATGATAGAAAATGCAAGCACGGGAATATCGTATCAATTGGGAGATATATACCCCGTATGCAGGTGCTGCTGGAATGTTGCTACTTAGAAATGGAAAGTTCACAATTGGAAAGCTGAAATCATCTCTTTTGTCGTAAAGTTTTGTTTTCAACCGACCCTCATTGTCAATTTCTAGATGTAAGTCAAGATATGAAGCCGACTTAACTGTATCTGTCGTATCCTTTATCTCCAATTCGATGGGATAGATGCGTTCCACATAGTCACCAAATTTTGAATTGTTTAGTGAAAGAACATCATCTATATAGCGAAAAGTAGAGTTAAAGGATATTGCTAACTTCTTATCTTTCTTCCTAAGAAGTTCCTGCATGAAGTCAGCCTCATAATAATAAAGAAACAAGTCGGCAAGTAGAGGGGCACAGTTTGTTCTCATTGGAATGCCGACAGTCTGTTGAAAAACACGTCCTCAGAACGTAACAAATATGTTGTCAATTAAGAAATCAAGCATCTTGATAATATCAGTTTCAGAGAATTTTTTGTTCGAATCAGAGTGATCCTTTACAAAGCAGGATTTATCCCTTCCTAAGACAAGATACTTGTATCTACGTTGGCCATTCTGTTTTACGAAGCAAAGCAATACCAACTCTTTCAATTTGTCTTTAAGGTTGGAATGTGGAATACTTGTGTAAAGAGTAGAAATGTCAAATGTTTTAATACTGTTACAAGATGAAAGAGAGTTAGATTGTATGTAGTCTAAAAGATCTTTGGAATTTTTAAGTATTCACATCTGATTCACGCCACCTCTAGAATAGGCAATTTCACAATAACTTTGATGTCTTGATAAATTACCCCTTAACCATTTACAACCCTTAAATGTGTCGGCTTCAGTGTTCATGATAAAGATATATCTAGAAAAGGCTTCTGATGCTCGATTTTTTTTTTATTCTAATATATTTAAGAAAAATACAAACAATTATTGTTATAGTAAATCGAAAAAAAGGTTGTCTTACCGTTTGTACAATTACCATCTAATGCATTAAACCCTTCTTTACAAACGCACCCCTGAACCGAGTCACACTTCTGATTATGTGTACAGTTATATCGTAGTTTACATTGTACTCCATGGTAATATGGCAAACATGGGACCAGACAATCTTTACCATATCTACCGGCGACACATGCTTATAAAATATAAACATAAACACTATAAGTAAAATTCAAATTTAAAAACAATTTTCTATTTTTTAATTGATTAATTAAGTCATTTGCATTATATAGAGAAGCTCTAGATCTTACGCACGATTTGAAGCCTTTTTTTTGTAATTTATTTGTTACTTTTCCGTTTTGTTATGCATTTGTACTGGTCAAACTTTACGAATTGTGCAATTACATGTCATTTCGAGTTCCGTCAAACAAACAAAGAAAGTGCATGAAATGTCAGTATAAAATAAATGCTATTTTACATAGTACAACATAAAACAGTGGCTATATATATATTGTTGAGAGTTGTCACTGCCTATACATTTTGCATGCGTATAACCATAGATATGAGAAGATGTGGTATGAGTGCCAATGATACAACTCTCTATCAAAGTCACAATTTGTAATTATTATAGGTTCCTTAATTGCCATTCATGTGCCATACAGACACAAATACAACTTGCCTTCGTTGACATGTGTCATACAGATAACGTTTGCCTACCTTGACATGTGTCATACAGATAACATTTGCCTGCCTTGACATGTGTCCAACAGATACAACTTGCCTACCTTGACATGTTCCTCACAGAAACAACATGCCTACCTTGACATGGTTCATACAGATACAACTTGCCTATCATGACATGGTCCTCACAGATACAATTTGCATACCTTGACATGTTATAATGCAGATACAACTTGCCTACCTTGACTTATTCCATACAGATACAACTTGCACACCTTGACATGGTCCAGATAGATACTACTTGACTACCTTGACATTTTCCATGCAGATACAACTTGTCTACGTACCTTGACATGGTCCTGATAGATACAACTTGCCTACCTTGATATGGTCCTGACAGATACAATTTGCCTACCTTGACATGGTCCTGATAGATACAACTTTCCTACCTTGACATGGTCCTGATAGATACAACTTGCCTATCTTAATATGGTCCTCACAGATACAACTTGCCTACCTTGATATGGTCCTCACATATACAACTCGCCTACCTTGATATGGTCCTCACAGATACAACTTGCATACCTTGACATGTTTCATGGATACGACTTGCCTACCTTGACATGTTCCATACAGATACAACTTGCCTCCCTTGACATGGTCCTTTACAGATACAACTTGCCTACTTTAACATGGCCCTTACAGATACAACTTGCTTACCTTTACATGGTCATAAAAAATAAGACTTGCCTACCTTGACATATATTTCATACAGATACAACTTGCATACCTTGACATGGTCTTCATAGATACAACTTGCCTACCTTGCCTACCATGATATGATCCATTGTGATACAACTTGCCTACCTTGATATGGTCCTCACAAATACAACTTTCCGACCTTGATATAGTCCTCACATATACAACTCGCCTACCTTGATATGGTCCTCACAGATACAACTTGCATACCTTGACATGTTTCAAACAGATAGGACTTGCCTACCTTGACATGTTCCATACAGATACAACTTGCCTACATTGACATGGTCATAACAGATACGACTTGCCTACATTGACATGTTCCATACTGATACAACTTGCCTACCTTGACATGGTCCTTTACAGATACAACTTGCCTAACTTTACATGGTCCATAGAGGTACGACCTGCCTATCTTGAAATGGTCATAACAGATACGACTTGCCTACCTTGACATGTTCCATACAGATACAACTTGCCTATCATAACATGGTCCTCACAGATACAACTTGCCTATCTTTACACGGTCCATACAGGTACGACCTACCTATCTCGGCATGGTCATAACAGATACGACTTGCCTACCTTGACATGTTCCATACAGATACAACGTGCCTACCTTGACACGGTCCTTACAGATACAACTTGCCTATCTTTACAAGGTCCATACAGATACAATGTCTACCTAGACATGGTCATAACAGATACGACTTGCCTACCTTGACATGTTCCATACAGATAAAACTTGCCTTCTTTAACATGGCCCTTACAGATACAACTTGCCTATCGTTCCATGGTCCATACAGATACAACTTGCCTACCTTGACATGGTCATAAAAATATGACTTGCCTACCTTGACATATTCCATACAGATACAACTTGCATACCTTGGCATGGTCTTAATAGATACAACTTGCCTACCTAACCATGTCCCTGATAGATACAACTTGCCTACCATGTTATGTTCCATTGTGATACAACTTGCCTACCTTAATATTGTCCTCACAAATACAACTTCCGACCTTGATATGATCGTCACATATACAACTTGCCTATCTGGACATGTTCCCTACAGATACAATTTGCCTACCTTGACATGGTCATAACAGATACAACTTGCCTACATTGACCTGTTCAAAACATATACAACTTGCCTACCTTGATATGGTCATAACAGATACGAATTACCTACCTTGACATATTCAATACAAATACAACTTGCATACCTTGACATGGTCTTGATAGATACAATTTGCCTACCTTGACATGGTCCTGATATATACAACTTGCCTACCTTGAAATGGTCCTCACCGATACAACTTGCCTACCTTGATATGGTCCTCACATATACAACTTGCCTACATTGATATGGTCCTCACAGATACAACTTGCCTACCCTGACATGTTCCATACAGATACAACTTGCATACCTTGACATGGTCCTTACAGATACATCTTGCCTACCTTGACATGTTCCATACATATACAACTTGTCTACCTTGACTTGGTCCTGATAGATACAACTTTCCGACCTTGATATGATCGTCACATATACAACTTGCCTATCTGGACATGTTCCCTACAGATACAATTTGCCTACCTTGACATGGTCATAACAGATACAACTTGCCTACATTGACCTGTTCCAAACATATACAACTTGCCTACCTTGATATGGTCATAACAGATACGACTTGCCTACCTTGACATATTCAATACAAATACAACTTGCATACCTTGACATGGTCTTGATAGATACAATTTGCCTACCTTGACATGGTCCTGATATATACAACTTGCCTACCTTGAAATTGTCCTCACCGATACAACTTGCCTACCTTGATATGGTCCTCACATATACAACTTGCCTACATTGATATGGTCCTCACAGATACAACTTGCCTACCCTGACATGTTCCATACAGATACAACTTGCATACTTTGACATGGTCCTTACAGATACATCTTGCCTACCTTGACATGTTCCATACATATACAACTTGTCTACCTTGAAATTGTCCTCACCGATAAAACTTGCCTTCTTTAACATGGCCCTTACAGATACAACTTGCCTATCGTTCCATGGTCCATACAGATACAACTTGCCTACCTTGACATGGTCATAAAAATATGACTTGCCTACCTTGACATATTCCATACAGATACAACTTGCATACCTTGGCATGGTCTTAATAGATACAACTTGCCTACCTAACCATGTCCCTGATAGATACAACTTGCCTACCATGTTATGTTCCATTGTGATACAACTTGCCTACCTTAATATTGTCCTCACAAATACAACTTCCGACCTTGATATGATCGTCACATATACAACTTGCCTATCTGGACATGTTCCCTACAGATACAATTTGCCTACCTTGACATGGTCATAACAGATACAACTTGCCTACATTGACCTGTTCAAAACATATACAACTTGCCTACCTTGATATGGTCATAACAGATACGAATTACCTACCTTGACATATTCAATACAAATACAACTTGCATACCTTGACATGGTCTTGATAGATACAATTTGCCTACCTTGACATGGTCCTGATATATACAACTTGCCTACCTTGAAATGGTCCTCACCGATACAACTTGCCTACCTTGATATGGTCCTCACATATACAACTTGCCTACATTGATATGGTCCTCACAGATACAACTTGCCTACCCTGACATGTTCCATACAGATACAACTTGCATACCTTGACATGGTCCTTACAGATACATCTTGCCTACCTTGACATGTTCCATACATATACAACTTGTCTACCTTGACTTGGTCCTGATAGATACAACTTTCCGACCTTGATATGATCGTCACATATACAACTTGCCTATCTGGACATGTTCCCTACAGATACAATTTGCCTACCTTGACATGGTCATAACAGATACAACTTGCCTACATTGACCTGTTCCAAACATATACAACTTGCCTACCTTGATATGGTCATAACAGATACGACTTGCCTACCTTGACATATTCAATACAAATACAACTTGCATACCTTGACATGGTCTTGATAGATACAATTTGCCTACCTTGACATGGTCCTGATATATACAACTTGCCTACCTTGAAATTGTCCTCACCGATACAACTTGCCTACCTTGATATGGTCCTCACATATACAACTTGCCTACATTGATATGGTCCTCACAGATACAACTTGCCTACCCTGACATGTTCCATACAGATACAACTTGCATACTTTGACATGGTCCTTACAGATACATCTTGCCTACCTTGACATGTTCCATACATATACAACTTGTCTACCTTGACTTGGTCCTGATAGATACAACTTGTCTACCTTGATATGTTCCTCACATATACAACTTGCATTCCCTGACATGGTCGTCACAGATACAACTTGCCTACCCTGACATGTTCCATACAGATACAACTTGCATACCTTGAAATTGTCCTTACGGATACATCTTGCTTTGACATGTTCTATACAGATACAACTTGCCTACCTTAATATGTTCTATACAGATAAAACTTGCCTACCTTGACATGTTCCATGCAGATACAACTTGCCTTCCTTGACATGGTCCTGATATATACAACTTGCCTACCTTGACATGGTCCTGATAGGTACAGTTTGCCTACCTTGATATGTTCCATACAAATACGACTTGCTTAACTTGACATGATCTTTTAAAATAGATACAACATATCTACTTAGACATGTTCCATAAAGATACGACATACCTACCTTTATATGTTCCATACAAATACGACTTGCTTAACTTGACATGATCTTTTGAAACAACATATCTACTTACATATGTTCCATGCAGATATGACATACCAACCTTGGCATGTGTCATGCAGATATAACTAACGTTTTTAGACATGTGTCATGTAGATACAACATACCTACCTAGACATGTACCATGCAGACACAACACACTTTTTAAGACATGTTCAATACTGATACGACCTGCATGTACCTTAGACTACCTTGACATGTTCCATGCAGACACAGCACAACTTTTAAGACATGTTCTATACTGATACGACATACATGTACCTTAGACTACCTTGACATGTTCCATGCAGACACAACACATCTTTTAAGACATGTTCCATACATGTGCCTTAGACTACCTTGACATGTTCCATGCAGACACAACACACCTTTTAAGACATGTTCCATACATATACGACATACCTATATAGCTACCTAGACATGTATCATGCAGACACAACACAATTTTTAAGACATGTGTCATGCAGACACAACAAAACTTGTTAGACATGTTCTATGCAGATATGATATACCTACTTTGAAATGTTCAATGAAGTTACGACATACATGTAACTACATGTTTTTCACCTTACATGTTCAATGCAGATACGACATATATTTATACCTACCTTGACATGTTCCATTCTGTAAAGAATAATTAGGACAGCAATCTAAAGTCAGGTTCCCTTTGGATTCTAACGGATTTCTTCTGGTGAAAATAAAAATGATTTGTCAACTATAAATTACATATCATGATAATGCTATCTATGTTTTCGCGTCACTTATTTCGTTTAATATAAAGAATATTGCTATTATTTCTCGGACCAACTTAATTGTTATGATTATAAGCGGTAAGCTGCCTTGATATATTTTGGATCTGCATTTCATGTCTGTGAAATGTAATACGTGTTTCACTCTCGGTTATGTCGTTTTTGTAGTTTTGTAGTACTATTGGATTTATAACCCTTCTTCAAATATGAGAAAATGATAAATAAATCTTATAAAATCGATCAAATGACTTACTTTGCAACTGCAGTTCTTGGACATACATTAGAATCTGTTATCTTTAATGATACGCAAACGTCTTTAAAAACATAAAAACAAATGCAAATTACGATGGTCTTCATATTATGCTATGTAATCAACAGCACTAAACTCTATCAGTATATAGCTCTGATGCATCTGTATCATATCCCTAATATATACTATTTTATTTCCAAACATCATTTCCTTGTATGCATGTGTTATCATTTAAAGTCCAAATTTCTCCGGTGTAATATTAGTTTATCTCAGCTAAACAAAAACTGCTATTTCATAAAATGTCAAAAGGTTTCATGTTTAATAGGAAATAAGTCTTTTTTATATTTCAAAATGGATATAAGAAGATGTGGTATGAGTGCCAATAACACAACTTTCCATTGCATATTCTTGCGAAAAAACAAAAAAAAAACAAAAAATACTTTATTGTAACCTTGTAAAATGACCTACATAATTCTCATGTTATTTCTTGGTCCAAAGTTTTTTATACTTTTTTTTTCTGAATTTGCTCGCTCAAGGTTACATGTAGGTGAGCCTGGGTTTGATCAATCATCGGTTTGAACAAAAACTGCCTGCTTTATAACAAAACACAAAATTACAAAAAAGGACGGAACTGGTTGAATTCGGGGCAGAATAATGAGTATGCAACCATGTTTGTTCAGATTGGGCACATGAAATCCGATCACTCGATCGTAAAGAGTACGTAGCGTGTGTTTTTTAAGATAAGGACTCATTTTTGCAACTCTTTAATGGACCCGTTTTTCACATCAATACTTGTACAGCCTAAATAGAAAAATGTAATAAATTTATGTATAAACATCAACCTATAAGGTAATTACGTCAGAGATCTCTTATCATGACGAGGCTGACTACGTCAGACAAGGCCTTCACAAATGTGGTCTGCATTGCAAAAACGTTTTAAAGGAGTATCCAGGCTTAACTTGTTCTCTTCTTAAGTAAATGCGGTATTTTAAAATGATCCAAGTTCTATAATTTACATTTTTTTTTAGATATATCTATATAATTATGCATATAAATTACAAATTAATTTTTCCGATAGAGGATGCACCATTTGACATTTAATTTACATTGTTTCATTCAATGTTTTGAAATGGGAACATGTTTCCTAATTCCTCTATTATTGTCATGGTAATGATCTGTTTTATCAACTTTACAATGACATTTGTTTCCGTATCATGTGGATATAATGTCAACGTAAACAACCATAATATCTCAAAAACAGACTGAAGTGCATTTGTTAAAACTATATCAATATGATTACAAGATTATATACCACTCAAAAGAAGGTGAAATCGTAAAAGAAGTGAATAGTTGTTTTAAAAAATGAAAGACTTTGTGAAAGGAACCATGAAATATGTCTATATTTCTGAGATGTGTGCTCTAATATTTTCATTCATGGCATTTTTTTTTCTTCATTTTCTTGCTACTGCATTTTCACGCATTCGGCAAGTTCATCCGCTATTTTTTGTCCTAGTATTTATATATAGGTCTCTGCTATTTTATACAATATGTATCTTTATATATGACGAGTTGCTTTCTAAATGTTCGTGTGGTTTTACATCTTATAGAGAGATTATCGAGCAATTATATATGACAGTATTTTTAATCTGTTTTAGCAAGAGCATGACATATATAATCTTCCAATCAAAATCTTTCAATCAGTTTAATTGGGATCTTGACCTGGCATCACCCTTACTGTTTGTACAGAGTCCATTGTTAATGTATGTATCATTATTGTTTTGCTAGGTTTACATATTCTGAAATCGGACTCTGACTTCATTAAACCAAGTTTTACTGTGCGTGTCGCTGTGTGTTTGTTTTTTACATTGGCTAGATGTATAGGGGGAGGGTTGATATCTTTCAAATAAAATTATGTTTAACCCCCGACTTATTTTTGCGCGTTTCCGAAAATAGGACCCTATTGCCTATGTTAGTCGTGTGTGATTTAAAATTTTGTTTCATATATATGTTTTAGAGTTTAGTATGACGTTCATTTTCACTAATCTAGTGCATATTTTTATTTTGGGACCAGCTGAAGCCCGCCGACGGGTGCGGGGTTTTCTCACTGTGTTTAAGACCCATTGATGTTCTCCGGCTGTTTTCTGCTCTATGGTCGGGTTGTTGTCTCTTTTACACATTCCCCATTTCAATTCTCAATATTGTAATACAAAGATGATGCGTGCTCGGCCTCGTGCTACGAATTCTGTTCAAACCGGTGCTAGGGGAGTCTTGCTGTGAAATAGAGGTTGAAATGTCAATCCGAAATATAACTTGGCTCTACTTCGTTTTTGTTAAGGCATAGGAATTATAGAATTTTTATGCCCCATTTATGGGCACTATGTTTTCTGGTCTGTGCGTCCGTCTGTTCGTTCGTCCGTCCGTTCGTCCGTCCGTCGGTCCCGCTTCAGTTTAAAGTTTTTGGTCGAGGTAGTTTTTTATTTTCTCCCATTATCGCGGTCCACTGAACTTGATAAAAATGATAGTGCGGATGGGGCATCCGTAGACTGAGGACACATTCTTGTTTAATATTATTTAAGCAGCATGATTTTCAAAATAGTTTTTATGAGAGATGTCTTCGTTCAAAAAAAATGATGAGCAGTGACATGATTATTAAAGTAACCCCTAGTCTAAACGAACTATTACTGGGGATCGTGCCGCCTTCAATGCTGCATGATCCATAAATTGTATCACATTTTTTCATACTCTTGATATTATTATGTTTTAATCATTCATACGAAGGAAAATAATCATGATTTGTATTTTATTGCGGTAGACCTAATATTTATAAATCTGATAATATTATATTTCCTTTCTAGCATTGAGCTATCTTGGGTTTCTGTTTTTTTTTATTTTTTGCGTCTGTTGAAAGAAATATATAAATATTTAACCGATGTATAAAATTTGAACATCAGAATTGCGCATATCCATGGAGCCATGAAAGTAAATTATTCATTAGGATGACCGACATACATGTAAGTAATACCCAATGACCCTTTTCTGTGTCAATCCATTGATAGATATCTCGGAAGTGATACATGTAACGTGACCTCGATCCTGTCAACGTACTTGAGTTGGCATTTGACATGCGTGTCACTGCGTGCGATCAAGTGGCAATTTCCGTGTAGGGCTTCAATACAATATCAGTTTATTGTGGTATTCATTTTCAACAAAAGTAATAAACGTTAAATAGTTGCATGCTGACCTATCACAACAAAAGCCATATTGACTGACTTAAATAATACTATTTTCTTCAAAGTAATGTTTTTCGATAGCTTCTTTAAATTGATTTATACATACAAATGTACGTTTGTTGTTATTTTTGAGTTAACCAAAAGTCGTTGACGACATCCTTATTCAAATACTCGATATCTTCAACAATTATACACTACAACTTAAAATAAATTGACAATAACGATATCAACTTCATGATCCTCATTGTGGTTTAAAAGAGTTATCCACACATAAATTGAGATCCGTGGTGTGGGGGTTAGCGCATCGGACAACTAACACAAATGTTCCTGGTTCGATACCCGTTTCGGGGACTGAATTTTCGGCTCCCCCTTGACACCATTTGCGAGTATGGCCTTAAGTTTCGGTTTTTAGGATATGTATTCCTTTAACAAAATATATGATTATCTTTGATATAAAAACAGACGTTTTCGAATGTGTTCTCTGCAAAAACTTTCACTTTTCATAGGAAATACCAACGAACAACGAGACATAAATAGGAGAGCCATGGTGTAGTGGTTGGAGCATCGGATTACAAACACAAAGGTTCCTTGTTCGATCCCTGTTCCGGGGAGAATATTGCATCGGCAAAGTGGAAAGGGGTTAATATAAGTAGCAAGTATTATAACTTGTTTCCCAATCCACTATAAATAAATAAGTTTAAACTAAACAAACATAAATTCCTTTTCCAACGAAATCAGGTTCTAAATTTAGCAGTTTCGACAATTTTGTGAAAAAAGAGGATGATATCAGCAGCCAAATTATTGAATAGACTCTCCATCCAAGTCACAATTTGCAAAAACATAAAAAAAAACATTATAGATCAACGTACGGTCTTTAATATGGAGCCTGGGCTCACATGGAACATAGAGTTATAAAGGGTCCACAAAAATGACTAGACAAGTGTAAAACCATTCAAACCGGGAAACAAACGGTATAATTTAATAAAATTAGCTCCTTTTCCTACTTATAAAACTGAAAGCCCGATGGATTGAGGTAACCCATATAAAAAAGTAAAATCACAAAAATTCTGAACTCAGAGGAAAATCTAATCGGAAAGTCCATAATCACATGGCAAAATCAAATGACAAAACACATCAAAAACGAATGGACAAGAACTGTCATATTCCTGACTTGGTACAGGCATACAAAGGACATATACAGGACATACAAAAATCAAAATCAATAGCTATTCCCAAATTCGATCACATTTTGAAAAAAAAGAAGATCATAAAAATAATTGAGATATATATGAATTAAAACTGACAAGTCTTTTTCGATGTCGTACTTTGTATAAATATGGTCTTTTATTTATTTGATTGATATGGTAACCACTTCAAGAGCTTTTACAGCCATGTTGTGATGTTATACTATTGTTTCAGAAAAAGGGAGAAGGTTTGGTACCATTAAAACGTTTAATCCCGCTGCAAATGTTTGCACCTGTCCTAAATCAGGAATCTGATGTACAGTAGTTGTCGTTTGTTTATGTAATTAATACGTGTTTCTCGTTTCTCGTTTTTTATATAGATTAGACTGTTGGTTTACCCGTTTGAATTAGTAATTTTGGGGCCCTTTATAGCTTGTTGTTCGGGTGAGCCAAGGCTCCGTGTTGAAGGCCGTACATAGACCTATAATGGTTTACTTTTATAAATTGTTATTTGGATGAAGAGTTGTCTCATTAGCACTCACACCACATCTTCATATATCTATATATAGAGAATTGATCTAAACATGTGTTGATTGATAGATAATGATGTAAAACGGGTGTTACATTTGTATACGTATGTTATACCTAACCTGAATATTCAGCAATCCATGTTAATAAAAATGACATGCTGTCCTGTGGAAATACTGAAACTAAAAAACATTTTTTCAGATGGAAATTTAACAACTGCTACATGTAACCGGCTGTTACATATACTTCTAAAGAAAAATACATTATGTACATCGTGTATGTCTATGAAAAATTATAACTCATATATTTAAAACCAGGAAAAAAAATATGTTTAATCTGATGAAATAAAACTAAAACAAAAACAAAATAAAAAATTATTATTCTCTACTTAAAAGAAATCCCCTAAATTCATTTAAATGAATTAATCGCCATGTTTGTTTTCTACAGTAATATCCATTAAAAACAGCGCTTTATCACGAGCACTTGTTTTGAATTAACCGTTTTTAATTACTGCAACACTATCAAAGGTCATCAGGAGGGCAAACGTCTTATATATATTTTTTTTGGCAATTATGTAAAAACAAAGAAAAGAATTCTTCATTAATAACCGAATTATTAATAACTACAATTATATTGCTACAATTGAACGTTTCCAAAATCTACAGTTTTTAAATTGTACAAATAGAAAACATATTCTACAAGAAAACTAGTGTGTGATATCCCTGCCAATTACTGGAATCACTTGGCACTTATACTTGAAACAATTTTCAGCTGTTGTCTATATGCTAATTGCTGACTTAAAGATACAAACACATACAAGCTTATATATAAAATGCAACTGAAACAAAAACACGCTTCCTTCTCACAAAGACTTTAATAGTTATATTTAATTAGTAATTCTTATTACCTACTTATAGAAGCAGTAAGAAGCTTTCTACGCCCACCATGAGGATATTAACCTTTTTGTGTATTCATCAGCAATATATACAGAAGATCATTTTGTTACGATATTTATCATATCTACAACATTCGAAAATTAACCAGACCTCAGCATTTATAATTTAATTGTCATTTATGTTTCCAATATTTTTTTAACATTATAACAAAAGCATCCATTTTCAAGCTACAATGTAACATTGGTAACATCATGCAACGATGAAAGACACGATAACGGTTTCCATTTGACTCATACAGGATAAGTCAAACATTTTTTATATACATGATAAAAAACATATTGTTTGTGTTTGTTATTTTTTTATATTTTGATTTTTCAAATTTTACTTTTTAATTTTACATAAAAAGATTCTATCAAATACTTGCATCTGAAGTTTAACATAACAGTTTAATTGTAGCGCTGTATTGTTTTATTGTGATTGTCTCTATATGTTTGCTGATACCAATACCAAGGAAGCTATTTTACAGATTTTTCTCAGTGGTAAAGTTACAGGCATATATAGGATGGTTCAGACCTACGCCATCGTTATTGGTTTGACCAAAATCTCGTCTTTATCTCGTTGTTAACGCCAACAACTGTGATTTCCTAACAGTGCACCTGTTTCGAACAACTCGACAAATGCCAATACAGATGGGTGCACTCCTAACCTGTACAGCAAGTTAACTTGATAACCAGTCATTTGGACTGGTCAAAGTTAACCTGTGACCGAATATAGGACTGCTCTGACCAGTCCTAGGACCAAAATCTAGTTAACTTGAAAAGCGGACTTGGACCTAGGACTGTTTTTATGTCTGCCAAAAAGTTAACTTAGAAACAGGTCCGCTATTGATATAAGTTAACTTCGAACCAGTCCTGTCATAAGTTAACATAAGTTAACTTCGGAACCAGTCCTGTCATATCTGTATCTGTGTAAGGAATTCCCTCCTTCAAAGGAGCACTTCTTTTCAGAATCGGTTTAAAAGTTCACAATATATATATTTACAGGACTATATTTACAGTGGTCTTTGGTAAACAAAAAAGTAAAAATCTACGCCCGTGGGGTGAATGCTGGCTACATTCAATGGCCCTTTCGTTTGTTTGACGGTAGAGCTTTCAAAAGTTCATTTCTTTTGGTATGTAACGCATAGCACAGTTTTCTATTTATATACTCCACTTTGAAGCAGTTGTCCATGCATTTGCATCTACAGCCACATGCGCATAATAATCTACTTGGGTCTAAAATAAGCTGTTTATTTATTACTAAGCTGGTTAGGTTAAAGCATTTATCACAGTTTTTAATGCTACGAAGAAAGCAGTCTAATTCATACAAGTATGGTATACGAATATTATTCAGAGGTTTACAATCTAGAATAAAATGTTCAACAGTTTCTGAATTTTCGTTGCAGAGAAGACAAGTTGGATCTATTGAATTCTGGTTAAATGCAGCCTTATTGCTTTGCAGGTAATAAGTTCCTGTTAATAGCTTTAATTTTGGTTGTAGGCGGCTAATATCTTGTGCAGAGGTACCAACACTTGCCAGACATGGATGAATATTGTACCATAGAATATTATTTGCAGATAAATTGCGAAGAGAGCTGAATAATGATACTTTTGTCCTGAGTTGTTCGTACCAAACGTTGTCCACTGCCTTCTTAACAATTGCTTTCCATCTGTATCTACTGACCGGGTTCTGTATAAGTTCATGAGCTGATTGTAGGTTATATTGTGCAAGTAAGCAACGTATTTTAGAAAACCAGTTTTTGGAGTTAAATCCGGATATCGAGAGTTGTCTTTCTGCCAGATCTTTTTCAACGGATGATTCCATACCACAAATCTTGTTGTATATGTTTAAGGCTGCTTTGTGTATAATGCCTTGGAGTGGTATAACTCCTGCTATAGTATAAATTGCTGCGTCCGCCGTGTTGTTGGGAAGCGACAAGATCTGTTTAATTGATTTTCGATAGAATACTTCTAGTGGCTCTAATTGTTTATTGTCTGGAAGAAGAATGTCAATTCCATAGATAAGAACGGGAAGAACATAAACGTTGAAAATGTGAAGACATGTTATTGGATTTAGCCCATTCTTTCCATAAAGTTAACATAAGTTAACTTGGAAACCGGTCCTGCCACAAAGTTAACTTCTGCTTGAACAAATCCGATCAAAACCAGACCTGTTCCCAAGTTAACTTTTGACTGGTCTGGTCAACACTAAGTTAACTTGTAACCAGGACCGCTCTTCGTTGATTTAAAAAAAAATATTTTTAATATCTTTGTTTCGTAGTATAAACATCGAAAATAAAGTAATTTGAAAATTAATACTTCCGTTTTATGAACAGGATTAAACACAAATAATTGAAAATAAGTACGCACAGAACGTAACACAAATTTATCTGTGATCTGACAATCTATCTATTATAAAAACAATCTCGGTTACAATGATAACAGGCACTGAATATACATATATATTCCGAGATCAAATTCAATCATATTATGTATATTTTTGAAAAGAAGTATATTTGATGTTAGGTGTATACGTCCTTGTTAGTTATACATCCTTGAACTATGCAGCCACAATCAGCAATAGTTTAATTCATTTAAATAATGACTACAAATTTTTGTTCGCCTAAATTAAGGGTGCCAGCATGTCTTCTTTTTACTCAAAATACTGATACGTAACAAAATTTCAGTAGTTTTGATGCCTCCAGTTGACTTGTACAACAAAATTATTTGACCGCATCCACCAAAACTGACCATATATGCACTTTAATTTGTAAATCTATATACCCGCATAGTAAATCAGCAATATTTTTTATGTCAGGATTCAATGTATAATACAATCATGACAATGGACAGCAAAATTGCAATATAATAACAAAAAATTTTGGTTCGCATAAATTTAGGATACCAGCATGTCCTCATTTTATTCAAAATATTGATACGTAACAAAATTTCAGTAGTTTTGATACCTCCAGCTGACTTGTACAACAAAATTATTTGACCGCATTACCAAAACTGACCATATGTGAACTTTAAATTGTAAATCTATATACCAGCATAGTAAATCAGCCTTATTTTTAATGTCAGGATTCAATGTATAATACAATCATGACAATGTACAGCAATATTGCAATATAATAACAACAAATTTTTGTTCGCCTAAATTAAGGGTGCCAGCATGTCCTCTTTTTACTTAAAATACTGATACGTAACAAAATTTCAGTAGTTTTGATGCCTCCAGTTGACTTGTACAACAAAATTATTTGACCGCATCCACCAAAACTGACCATATATGCACTTTAATTTGTAAATCTATATACCCGCATAGTAAATCAGCCATATTTTTTTTGTCAGGATTCAATGTATAATACAATCATGACAATGGACAGCAATATTGCAATATAATAACAACAAATTTTTGTTCGCATAAATTTAGGATACCGGCATGTCCTCATTTTATTCAAAATATTGATACGTAACAAAATTTCAGCAGTTTTGATACCTCCAGTTGACTTGTACAACAAAATTATTTGACCGCATCCACCAAAACTGACCATATGTGCACTTTAATTTGTAAATCTATATACCCGCATAGTTAATCAGCCATATTTTTTATGTCAGGATTCAATGTATAATACAATCATGACAATGGACAGCAAAATTGCAATATAATAACAAAAAATTTTGGTTCGCATAAATTTTGGATACCAGCATGTCCTCATTTTATTCAAAATATTGATACGAAACAAAATTTCAGTAGTTTTGATACCTCCAGCTGACTTGTACAACACAATTATTTGACCACATTACCAAAACTGACCATATGTGAACTTTAAATTGTAAATCTATATACCAGCATAGAAAATCAGCCTTATTTTTAATGTCAGGATTCAATGTATAATACAATCATGACAATGGACAGCAATATTGCAATATAATAACAACAAATTTTTGTTCGCCTAAATTAAGGGTACCAGCATGTCCTCTTTTTACTTAAAATACTGATACGTAACAAAATTTCAGTAGTTTTGATACCTCCAGTTGACTTGTACAACAAAATTATTTGACCGCATCCACCAAAACTGACCATATGTGCACTTTAATTTGTAAATCTATATACTCGCATAGTAAATCAGCCACATTTTTGATGTCAGGATTCAATGTATAATACAATCATGACAATGGACAGCAAAATTGCAATATAATAACAAAAAATTTTGGTTCGCATAAATTTAGGATACCAGCATGTCCTCATTTTATTTAAAATATTGATACGTAACAAAATTTCAGTAGTTTTGATACCTCCAGCTGACTTGTACAACAAAATTATTTGACCACATTACCAAAACTGACCATATGTGAACTTTAAATTGTAAATCTATATACCAGCATAGTAAATCAGCCTTATTTTTAATGTCAGGATTCAATGTATAATACAATCATGACAATGGACAGCAATATTGCAATATAATAACAACAAATTTTTGTTCACCTAAATTAAGGGTGCCAGCATGTCCTCTTTTTACTTAAAATACTGATACGTAACAAAATTTCAGTAGTTTTAATGCCTCCAGTTGACTTTTACAACAAAATTATTTGACCGCATCCACCAAAACTTACCATATATGCACTTTAATTTGTAAATCTATATACCCGCATAGTAAATCAGCCATATTTTTTATGTCAGGATTCAATGTATAATACAATCATGACAATGGACAGCAATATTGCAATATATAAATAACAACAAATGTTTGTTCGAATAAATTTAGGATACCAGCATGTCCTCATTTTATTCAAAATATTGATCATAACAAAATTTCAGTAGTTTTGATACCTCCAGTTGACTTGTACAACAAAATTATTTGACCGCATCCACCAAAACTGACCATTTGTGCACTTTAATTTGTAAATCTATATACCCGCATAGTTAATCAGCCATATTTTTTATGCCAGAATCAATGTATAATACAATCATGACAATGGACAGCAATATTGCAATATAATAACAACAAATTTTTGTTCACATAAATTTAGGATACCAGCATGTCCACATTTTATTCAAAATATTGATACGTAACAAAATTTCAGTAGTTTTGATACCTCCAGCTGACTTGTACAACAAAATTATTTGACCGCATTACCAAAACTGACCATATGTGCACTTTAATTTGTAAATCTATATACACCATGACGTACCCGCATAGTATTAATCAGCCATATTTTTTATGTCAGGAATCATTGTATAATATAATCATGACAATGGACAGCAATATTGCAATTTAATAACAACAAATTTTTGTTCGCATAAATTTAGGATACCAGCGTGTCCTCCTTTTATTCAAAATATTGATACGTAACAAAATTTCAGTAGTTTTAATACCTCATGCTGACTTGGAAAACAAAACTATTTGACCAAAACTGATCATATGTGCACTTTTATTTGCAAATCTATATACCCGCATACCATTGTACCGAGCGCCTAAATGTCTTCTCCTGGCGCTCCTGTTCACATTTTAGTAGGACCGTAAATGTACACGTAATCAATAATATTGGAAAACCATTAATGCAAAAAATATTCTGAATAAATTGAGAATGTCAGAATTTCATCTCTTTATTTATAATAACAGTCACATCATATATAGGAGTTCATGATGGTGTACGTGTAAAACAAAACTATTATGCCACATCATCCAAGTACCAACACTGACATGTCTGAATTCATTTGTACTGTTTACAATGATTTAATAAAAAAAAGTATACGAGGTTCTCTTCTTGGAATCTATTATGTCGGTTGATTGATTTAGTTTATAGTTAAACGTCAAGTGGCAACTATTTCATTAAAGTGCGCATTGAGTATAATTTTAGGACGTCCCATATAAATATCGGAAATGACAAATCTCTCGATAAATCTGACGAATTTGACGAGATTGTTGATAGTTTTACCACATCGTATGCTTACGGACACTGTACAATTTCTGTTAGAATATTCTGCGGGAAATAGAATAGTAAATCCAATGCAAACAAGTTGAATATCAATGAAATATCCATGCAAGTATAAATTTATGCATAAAGTAAAATTTAGGAAGGGACAGGTAAACAACGGGGAACGAAGTAACGTAGACAATGTTGCCGATATCCCGTGATATAAGAATATTGTTCCGATGCGTTGGATAACCTTTCTATCCGCCTTCTAATAAAAAAAACTCTGTGTGATCGTATAGCTATTTTTTATTTATATAAAAATACATGTATATCAAATAAAAGAGAGCATTTGTATAATATCTAGTAGAGTCTAGCGAGTAAATAATAAATGATATCTGTGGAAAAACAATGCGAATGTTGTTTACATATTTTAATGAAAGCTCAAGTCTGATATGAAAACTCTTATAACGATAATCTGTCATAAGCAGACCTGTCCTCAGGTCTGGTCAATAGCAGACTTGTCGACAGGTCTGGTCAAAAGCAGACCTGTCCTCAGGTCTGGTCAGGAGCAGACCTGTCCACAGGTCTGGTCCATATCCAACTATCTCCGTCATCACGTGACTTTTACACTTCTGTTGTATATCATTAATGGCCGATAGATTATCAATGAAAGTGAACGGGGTACATAGATAAAACGGTCATAACTTTTTTGTTATAAAGTATATTTTTCCTTCCAACCCCGCGTTTTACAGTTTATAAATTTTTACAATTAAATATGTTTTAAGTTTCAGTTCAGAAATATGATTTCGTGCTTCGAAATAAGTTTGAAAATTGAGGTGACATAGCCACACAGCCTCCGTTGACATCTTCGTTAAAACTCGACAAAATTGCAATGGGACCTTTTTGTAAAATCAATTTTCTCAATTAATTTATTGTTACTTATATCCTTCCAACCTCTAAAAAGATCGACAACATATTTATTTAAAGTAAATGGCAAACCATATCAGTTCAGGTATTAAACTTTTTGCTTCGAAATTTGTTTGAAAAGTTCATATTTTGGCAGTCTTCAGCAATATTTTCAAAATGGCGGACACTGTTGAAGGTTCATAACGACACGACATGCCGGTATTCATTTAGTTATAAATCAAAAAGTAATCTTTCAAATATTTATCAAAGTGTGTCTTTTTGAACTTAAGAAATTTCTTTTTTCACATGTTCTTCAATATATTTATTAGAAACAGTCTCTCACACTAAAAATAAAGATTTACATGCACCGACCATGCAGTTTGAACATTGGTAGCGTGGGGCGACATGGACATATATATTTTTGAAGATTTGTACGATGAAAATCGTAAAATTGTTTTATGCATGTCTTTTCAATAATTGTCTTACCTTAATGCAGCATATATTTAAACACTATTTCCCTCTGTGAAAGTGGATACATGCTATTTGTTTTGATAAAATTTCGAAGTTACATATAACAAAATGGCGACCAAATAATTTCAAACGTAGAGGATGTTAGACACTTAGTTTACACATGCAAATAATTCAATAAGATTTAACTGTTTGTATTGCAATTAAATATGACATGTTTTTGTAACTCGTATGATAATTAAGGATAAAGCAAGATTGTGGAGATATTAATTAAGTCATCAACGTGATCAAACAAAACAAACATGGCAACGTGACCTAATCACGATGAAAATTTTGACAACACTTAATATATATATTAGTATTATACGATTGTTTATGAAATCATTTTATGATAATATTTTATATCAACGAAAGGAAACCATGGATGGGTTGAAACAAAGATGCAATATCTATATATATATATATTTTGAAATTATAACTTGGGTAACCAGTACATTTTACATAACCATAATTAAACCAGTCACATACAGAGTTATCGAACCTAATTATGACTGGAATAGTTGCATATGCTGAGGCAGACCTGTCCTTAGGACTGGTCAAAAGCAGACTTGTCCACAGGTCTGGTCTGGGGCAGACCTGTCCTCAGGACTGGTCAAAAGCAGACTTGTCCACAGGTCTGGTCTGGAGCAGACTTGTCGATAGGTCTGCAGCAGTCCTAAAAAAGCAGACCGTAGGTCTGGTCCACCAACGACGAAGTTAACTTGCTTGACTGCTTAAAAATTCTCAAGTTAACTTAGAAAGCAGTCAACAAGTTAACTCTAAGTTAACTTTTGTCAAGGTTAGGACCGCACCCATCTGTAGGAATGGCTTTTCCAACGAAATCTTGTTAGTTTTTAAGTGGGTACGCGCTGATTTTCATTTGCTGAGGTTTCTTGTATTGCATTCTGTATCATTTTACTTTAATACCGGATCATGTATATGTTCAACTGATTCTTATTAAAATCTGGTAATAATGTATTATAAATGTAAAGCAAAATTTAATCCTGACAAATACAATAAAGATCTTTTTGAAGTAAAGTTTAAAACAGGAGTTCCATATAAAATTACATTAAAAAAATATATTAGTCCTTACTAAGTTCATCCAAATTAAACCTCGCGTTGTCGTTTCTTGATCAGGTGAGAGATAGCCAATAATTGTGTATCAAATCAAATATGACGTAGGCAAATACAGAACATCCCTGGAATATGACCTTGCAATAATTGACACGTTTATGTAGAACCCGGAAGACTAATTTAACACCTAAATCGATTCAAAATCTAGATATTATGTTCTAATGAAAAGAACAGTTTTTTTACGTCAATATTATTTACACTAGTTCTGTTTAATTAATCAAGATGTTCTATACAGTTTTGACGTCACTATTACATGTTTAAGGTGGCTAGGGAGTATTAACTAAAAATGATAGAATTTTTTTATAACTTGCCAAAATGAAGTTTTTATCATGCTTTTTTCAAAAATGTATTAAACAGTATGGGACACCGGACTTTTTTTCACGCTACAGGTTGTGCAAAATTGTCAGATTTTGTAAAGCTCATGCATGGAAAACCAAATTTTGTTTGATAAAAAGAAAACGTTCTATCAGAACTAGGAAAAAGAAAAAATGGTGTCACCGAACTTGTTTTCTTGCTACATATCAAAATAAGTAAATTCATAACACTTTCTATTATAAAAAAAAAATACTTTATCTGAGTTATTTCCCCTTTTTTGGCAAAAATTGAAAAAATCTTATCAAACACAAACAAGGTGTTTTTGCGAAATTACAGCTGTAATTATGATAAAACACACAATTTTGTATATTTATATCAATAGTCTTTTATAAAAATTACATACAACTCCCAAAATTTGCACATTTCATCAAATATCTTGACCAAAGTTATCTGTTTCTTCAAAATCTAAGATGGAGGAAGACACCCGAGCCACCCTAATTAACCAAATTGATATGTGCAGTTTTAGCGTCAATTTTACGTGTTTATTCAGTCAAGATGGTCTGTACGGTTTTAACGTCAATATTACATTTTTTAATTAGCGAAGACGTCTCATTTCTTTACCGTACAATGAAGTTATCTAGTATCTTAACTTGTTTCTATGAAGTGAAGAATAATACATTATATGTATTTACAGATGAAAGAACAATACGTTAATAGTGGTATAATGCCTTACTTTTAAAGCGATAAACTTCAAGCTTCAAAATACACATTGCCAATTACTTCAAAAAACTAGTACACTTGTGGAGTAACACTACCATTTCATAGCTAAAATTACAAAATAGTCAATTTATTTTCTTATGAACCATGGTGGGATTTCATTTCTCAACTTTAAATAGACCTATCGCTACATAATATATACTGAGTGCCAATGAAAACGCAACACTTGTTTTTTTTTTTTTTTTTAAATCTTATGATTTTTATTTTATTTATGTTAGAACTTTGTACAGTTGGTTGAAAATGACTTTTAAGACACTTCTCGACAACTTTACGGTTGAATGATTTTTGGAACAAATGCGAAGTAAGGGTTATTTTGAACGGACATAAACTGAGCACCGTTTTTCAACATACGCACCATTTTCACGATTTTGTAATTTAAAGCTTGGATAATGTCATGAATTTTCCCTCCCGGATTGTTAAGAAACTGCAATAAATATCTGAGTTAATGCCAGGACTTTCTGACAACCAGCGACATGCAGTTTTGGGCATGATCCAATGAAGCCTTTCGCAGCATACAATTACGAGACGACTGAAGTTGTAGCCTCTACAATTACCCAAATCATCCACAAATTCAACCAAAATGAATCATTTAATGATAAGCCACATCCCGGGGTACAAAAAACAAGAAACGCTCAGCAAGACCGATACATTTGGTCTTTAACATATCCGATATCGACTCTGATGGCTGTTCAAAGGTCGCGAGAGTTCAATGGTGGTCACGATAGAACCTTTGGAGCAATTTCAATAAAACACAATTTGCGCAGAAATTGTAAAAGAGCACCACAGTCTTTCCTTAGTGACATCTAAACGACCTTCTGGGGTAAATATCGAACTCTGTAGACCAAAAATCATTCATTGTGTACTAAAAACCGTCAGTGGTGGTGACAAAGACATTTGACACCCGACTTGGCTACAAGTGATGCTTTTCGCCGGATTTTGGTCCGATTTGACATAGTTTAGACGATGAAAACCACCACCAATATCATAAAGTCAGCTTTGCGGGACAAGCGGAATAACATTCCTCGGGTCACATTAAACGTCCGAAATGATGAATTCCACGGCGCTGTCGAGATTGCGCTGAACCACGGGGTTGTAACATTTTTTTGTTAGGAGTGTGAGTTGATGATTCGACATTGGATATTTCGTTTTCCTATTGCGCCCGAAAGATGACAATGAAACATGTTTGTTTGATATCGATCTATTGTTAAAATTGTTAATTTTCATGAACAATTTATTTTGAAAGATTATAATTTGTAATATAAATTTTATTTATGAAAAACCAAGTTTTGCGTTTGCATTGGCACTCAGTATATTTAAACAAACATAATGCAGATTCCTTGTTAACAATCCAAGTAATTAATATGAATTGTATTTATATAAATGAAAAAAAAGTAAAATCACCAAAATACTGAACTTGGAGGAAACTGATCTTTCTCAGTCAACTGCACATCTAATGACTCCGAAGCATGTAATTCACACCGATGTACTTTAATTCACCGATTTAAAAGAGGCTCATATGACATGTGTTTGTTAAAGCGTATTGAATATTGTTTTTGTTTGAAAATGTCCAGCATTCTTTTGGGTCTTTTTTTTTTTTTTTTTTTTTTTTTTTTATCTCAAACGGTAATATATATTTGTGAGGGTTTGCATGTACTGATTAATTTCACATCTTCTGTTAATATTTTGTCCTTTAATAAAGTCGGTGTAAATGGCAGACTATAAACAGTTTCTCTGAACTGTAACTTATAATTTCTTTTGACCTTGGGATTAAGAGCATGATCTACTGTAACAATAGTTTGTTTTCTAGTTTTTGTAGCATTTACTAGTACAACTTTGTTTAAAAACCATACATTGACCTAAAGCATTTTCTTGTCGTCATACCAATTGATACAAAGATCATCAATTCAATTCAATCATTTAATAGATTACAGCTAAAAGATAAGAATCTGCTCTTGCCTTACTAAAATTCCTACCAGGAAATATAAAGAGATTGGCAGTACTGTGTCAACACCAAACCTCTAGGTCTTTGATGAAGGAATTTTCTCCTTCAAAACCACGAATTTATCTCTTTTTATATTCTGATATATTTTTGATTGAATTCTTGCATAATAAATTAACATTCGTATACAAAGCACAAACAAATCGGCAAACAATTTTCAATATATAGATGTTTAATGTTTATTTATATTTTAATGACTTTTAATTTAAAAATAATCATTTTAAGTGACGAAACATTATTAATGGTATTGCTAACTGCTTCGTATCATACTTTTGAAATAGATATTTAATTACCTTTGTATAATATTACACAGGAAGACAGGAGCGATATAAGGAGTACAATGAGATACTTTGGGAATGCCGATTATCTGTTCATAAACACGTTTTAACAAAAAATAAAAAATGCTGTCAATAATATTGCATCTTTTAATAAACCGGATTCAGAAAATGCTTAGAGTTATGCTTCTTCCAGGAAGATACAAATGTACATCTATTTCAAAATAGAAATAAATCTACGTTTGAACTTTTTTTATGAAGTTGACTTTTTTATTTGTCTTTCCTTTCATGACGATTATATGTATTGTAAGTTTTCAGTCATCAAATGACCGATTCTTGTGTCCCTAAAAACATTGTATTATATTTATGTAGTTAAACCAGTAGATATTGTTTTATTACATTTACTTGAAATCCATGTCTATGAGAGTGCGAATCAACTGTATCCTTGGATTTCTGCATAACTATCAAAGAGGTGTTTATGATTAAATTTAATGCGTCTGAAGGAAATCGTCCGTATTAGTAATACTCACTTCAAATGATTTCGTACAGTTTTAACGATTTTTCCGTAATTGAAGATTTTTATGATATTAACCCTGCAGATAAACACTTTGTTCTGTATGACTATTCATAAAGGAATAATTTTACATAAGACAAACATGACAAATACCTCTTAGAAGTTGTGTAATTCGTGATGATACTAAAGAAAACTGCTGATATCAAAATGTTTGCACTAGATCAAACTTTCAGTCAGGAATATGTATTCGTTTGCTGTGTTTGAGCTTTTGATTTTGCTATTTGATTAGGAACTTTCCATTTTGAATTTTCCTCAGTTTTTGGTGATTTTGTTTTTTCACCAAAGTTTGAAGGCGCCATTGTATTATGATCTGAAACAACCTCTAAAGACCTATGTAAAATAGATATTGAATGGTTCAGACGCTTTAATATTTGATTTATTACACACACTATTAAATCGTTCATATTAATGCCAATAATTATTACATGTACTTAGACTAAATAAAAGAATGTTATAATTAAACGAAATTTCATTTTATTGTTGAAGATGCATGTTTCATGAATTGCAAATGATTATTACAGGTACATAGACTAGGTAAAACAACGTTATAATCAAACGAGGATGCTTATAATATAAGGCTGATTAGATGTCTGATAAATTATAATTTTAATGTTTAAGATACATGTGCATGTTTTGCCAACGATTATTACATGTGGTTAGACTAAGTAAAACAATGTCATAATTAAACAAGGATGCTTCCAGCAGTGTACAGTAAAATGATGCTTACATGAGTTTAATATGAAAAGGTAACAAAGCATGTACAAAAATGACAATATTACTTGAAGCGCTGTTGCCGTTATTAGTACATAGAGGTATTGAAGAACGAGATATCGAAGTAAAATACTTAATCAATCCTGTTTTTTAGACATGCTACTTGTATCGACTGCCTAAATAAGACTGGGTTTCGTGATAAATCCGACTTTGATATGTTCCACACCATGGTCTTGTCACAGTTCTCCAACACAATTGGATAACAACGCTGACTTAAAATTGCAAAGCCTACGATAGATTTCCTAAAAACTTGTCAAGATTAATAATACTTAGTTTAAAAAAAATATCATTTGTTTAAACGTATTATTTTAGCTGTCGGCATTAGGCTAATAGACATAACGTAGTATTTATATTCTCATTTTCAGTTCTAGTCCAATGCACTACCTAAGAAGCTCTAACTGTCGTAAAGAGAGTCATTGCGCTGAGATCAAAGGTTAAAACATTTAATAATTTTCATCATTGCTAGTTGAAATAAAATCTACATTAAATTGTTAACATATTGTTCAACTTTTCATTGTACCCATAGACTTTTTTTTAAAATAAATATTACATTTTGTTTTTACTTTTTTCTTAAGGTCTCTGTTTAGTTCGTTCTGTAAGACGTACATTGTTAATACAATTTGGCTAAACACAATCTTATCTTACTAAGGTACGGTATTTGCAAGGAATTTGTGTATGTTATCACATTATTACGTTGAAGTTTAAGTATTCAATTAACATTAATTTTTGCAATTGGGAACATATCAAGGTTTTTGATGTTAGTCAGACTACTTAAAAGAATATTGCAAAGCGTGAAGGGCAAACCAATTACCAAAGTAAATAGAGTTTCAAGACATTGTATTCTGTTTCTGAATTATTAAATTACACAATTAGTACTTCATGTATTACTACAACATCTTTGTATTAAGTTTGTTTCTTTTTATTAGTAATTTGTGTGGTAAAATTGTACATTTTCTTAAATTCGATATAATTTTATAACTTTGCAGGATTAAAATGTATGATAACATTAAAAGTTTTTTTTTGTCTTTTTCAGGATGCTGTAATAATATAACTTGATGAAAATCATCATTTTCAATATAATTAAAGGCTTCTTTATATTCGACAAATACTTTTCTAACGCTTAATCTACCAATCTTTCTACGTTAAAAGATTGTCTTCGAAATATTTTAATGAGTTTTTATTGTCGTGTTTTACCAATCTGATGTGGGTTCTATTTTATAGAGTTACTTACAAATCTTCAATCACAATCAATAAATTTTAGCAGTTATGTAAACATATTTAAACATTTATAAAAAAAACTTATTCGATCACAAATTAAATGTTGTTTGATATTATAATACTTGAAGATGCCTTTATGTTGTCACTTAAACTTTAACAACGTTATCTGTATCGACGCGTATTCACTACGCCTTGATTACATTTCGTCAACTAACAATACCTATTGTTCTGGCCACTAGAAGAGAGAACTTCCAAAATTACTTCGCGTATGTGCTATATTATCTAATTTGAAATAAAATTTATAGTATTTTATTATAACAATGAAACAAGCAGTTCATATGCACTAACTAACAATCGCTGCTTCAAATGCCAAGAATATATGTTTGATGATATAATTATTCACCATGTGGCCACTATATAAATCCAAGAAAAACAACCTTATTATTATCAGTGGATGCAACTAACAAAATACATTATAGAATTGTATTTGTTTTATTTTCTTGCCAATTACCTTTATGAACCATAGCAGTGTGCAACTCATACATAGATTTACATACATTAAGTATTTATTTCTGTTGTTTTAAAAGACTTTATAGGTTAAGTATTTGTCTCAGTTTGTATCTGTAAAATAATTCCATTCATAAGTTTCAAAAACAGAATTTTACAGTTTATCATCATCTTGTTAATATTTCAGTGTTATGTCTATTATGTATAATTTTACTTTTCATATGCGAATTAAAAAAAACCTGTGGTTATTAGGAGATAACTGTATTGGATATTAAGAGTGGCCTTCGTAAAACGTAGATTTTATTGTCGCAAATTGAGTTTACCTAGTCACGTGAAAACGGATATTTGTGACAGCAAAATAAAGTTTTACGATGGCCAAGCTTTAAATAACATATATTCATCTTATTTTAATGCCACATATTAAACTAAATTCCATTTTGAATATATTTTGGCTGAAATGCCATAAATGAAAAATTCTAAAAAAAACTGTTGCATCGTCTTTGGTATCTTAACAGTGTGACGTTATATGGTAATCCCGATTTCGAACAAAAAAACTAGTCGTATTAATAATTTTAATTACGCCTTTGAATGGTTTCAATATTGACAAAATAATTAGTTTAAGGCATAATCTTGTTTTTCCGAAAAATCACAAACCGAAAAAATAAATAAATCAGAATTCAAAATTGAAGCTTTTTTAGGTCTGGATTGGTAGAACATGGAATATAATCCTTCAACATAGTTGTCAACGTCTGATGAAAATTGTCGTTACAAACGAATTGCATTAAAATTTGAAAAAAAAATAATCATGATTTCAGTCCGGGGGTCATCTATTACAATTTAAGTTTGTATTGATAGAGCTCTATAGTTGTAAGATTCGAATACGTTACGGTATGCTCTGATTAAAACAAATAGACCATTGTGAGGTTAACGTTCTGTTTTAAATAATAAATAAGAGTTTTATCTTTGTTAAAATATCATATAACGTTTTGTTAGGCAACTTTGATAAAACATTAAAAGCGCTTTGATATAGCATACACTACTTAAACGTACTCATGCAAAGCGTTACGGGTAAACGTATTCTCATCAGAAATTATCTATCGTGTCTTATATATATATTATATACACAGTAAAAAAACATTTGATTTGGCTTATGTTTTAATATAGGAAAGAAATTCAAAGTTTTCCATTCAAATGTTGTCTATTACATTGGTTGATTGTAAAATATTGCAATTAAAGATTTAATGAATAAATGAGGAATTTATAAATTTGGTGCAATCATCAATAAACTCATCATAGATACCAGGATTTACATTTTGTATTAAGATACAAAAGACTCATCAGTGAATTCAAAAAAGTTTTGTGAACAGTTAATTTATAAATATGATTATATCAATGATAATTCATGTCAACACAGAAGTGCTGACTACTGGGCTGGTGATACCCTAGGGGAATTAAAACTCCACCAGCAGTGGAATCGACCCAATGGTTGTAAATAAACTCATCATAGCAGAACGATTAAAGCCAATACCAAAGGAAAGCAGACATGCATAAATTAATACTTGATAATACGACCAAAAGTTTCTTACAGAACAGCGAAACCATGAAAGCGATTATAAATTATATAACTAGAACTCAATAAAGAATGTCTCCATTGAATTCGAATTAATAAATATACCTTAATCGTTTTTAAACAAAAGTGCTCTCATAAAACAGTCTGATAACAATTAACATCACTGGGTCGATGCCACTGCTGGTGGACGTTTCGTCCCCGAGGGAATCACCAGCCCAGTACTCAACACTTCAGTGTTGACATGAATATCAATAATGTGGTCATTTTTATAAATTCCCTGTTTACAAAACTTTAAATTTTTCGAAAAATTAAGGATTTTCTTATCCCAGGCATAGATTACCTTAGCCGTATTTGGCACAACTATTTTTAATTTAGAACCTAAATGCTCTTCAACTTTGTACTTGTTTTGCTTTATAAATATTGTGATATGAGCCTCACTGATGAGTCTTATATAGACGAAAAACGCACGTCTGGCGGACTAAATTATAATCCTTGTACCTTTGATAACTATTTGTCGCGATTTTTTTCTTTCTTCTAAATTAAGTTTTTCTTTTTGATACAACAAAATGTTTGTAGATAGAACATACATTTCAGAAGACATTCTCCTGCATATGTATGTTTATTTCCATACGCTCAATCCTTACATAAACAGAAGAAGAAACTGAACTATATGATTTCAATCCGGTGATTTACGGAATGTATATTACAGTTAACCTTATAAATCCTTATAGTATGGAATTGGTTTTAAACATTCACATGTTACAATCGGATCTGCATAAATGTTTAAATAGTCAGGCTTCATGGACATACTTGTCCACGATATGGTCACCATATAAAAACAAAAAATGCAACCATCCGTACAATGAAAAATGAATGTTATAAGCTAACATCTTGATGATATTGTTTTTTATTTGGTCGGGTTGTTGTCTCTTTGACACATTCCCCATTTCCATTCTCAATTTTATTTGTTATTTTCCTGCATGTTATTTTTATTAACAAAAAATAAGACAACAGTTTGTTTTTACCAATGATTAAATTGCGTAAATTGATTAAGTAAAATCAAATCATTGTAACAAACAAAAAGTGATAAAATTTATAATTTCCAAAAAGGAGAAAGATCTTGTGCGTCGACATGGTAAGTATCTCCTACATAGATAAGACTACATAGTTATAAATAAACTGTTTCTATAAAGTTGATATAACCTATGTTGAAGGCAATATATTTGGCTTTCTAACCGTTTTGATTCAAGCAACGCTAATTAGTATTATGTAGAAAAAACGTGTAAGCTAGGAATATTTGATGATTGTTGACATACTATTTGGAATTGTCTTGTTATTCATGTATATGTTTATTTAGCAATTTTTTGTAAGTGTATTGGTAAACAATTTAGTTCAATACTGTTTTCTTTCTGAATTATTACAATGTAAAAGTGTTACATTAACACAATGATTGCGCATATTTTGATGTATTAACTGCTTGTATAATAATGTAACTTTAATAATCATCATTTATGTTATTGATTTTGTATTTAAATTGTATCATAGATCACATTTATTCGTTCAATGTATTTCCACATGTGTTTTAAAATGTGTCTTTCGATTGAGTTAAGCCATTTCAATTGATATTAAGTAGTATGTTGTGTTGTTGCACTATTGTGTCAGATAAGGGTGAAGTTTTGGTACCATTTAACCGGTAAAACCGCTGAAATTTTTTGTACCCGTCTTAAGTTAGGAACCTGCTTTCAGTGGTTGTCGTTTGTTGATGTGGTTCATAAGTGGTTCTCGTTTCTTGTTTATATAAATAAGACCGTTGGTTGTCCCGTTTAATTGGTTTTACACTTGTAATTTTTGGGTCCCTTTATAACTTGCTGTTCGGTGTGAGCCAGGGCTACGTGTTGAAGACCATACTTTGACTGATAATGGTTTACTTTTATCAATTGTGACGTGGATGGAGTATTGTCTCATTGGCACTCATACCACACCTTCTTAGATCTATAAGTAAAATGTTATAGAAATTTACAGCATGCGCTTGATTTAATTTGTGTTAGAACTATCAAATTATGTATACACGTAATAAAAGTAGTGAGAAACAAAAACCCATACTCTACGCAGAGCAACAAATACTTTTCACCAATCAAATCTCAAATCCAGTGAGAAAACTTAAATAAAACAGTTCTCTGATTCTCATATACAAGGGTTAAAACTGACAAACTCAAAGTAATAGAACTAGTGAAAAACCACAGCAATTTTTCGCATTCTTAATCGATTCGAGTCTTATAATCAGCTGAATAAATATACTATTCACTTCATTACATTTCCTAGTCATCTTGGAAAACACAATCATTTGGCGGTTACATGAGTTAGGATATTGTAACAACAAAACACAATTTTACTTTAGGCATACGAGGCTTCTTTGCTTTTGATTTTTTTTTAATTTAATTGTTGTATTGATCTTTTCGTCATAATTATATATACCAGATAGCTGCTAGGTAGTTGTGATGATAAACAAGTTTCAAGCTTTAAATAGCCTCTAGACAAGATAGATTTTCTTATTGTATAAGTCGATATAATCTGTTATAATCAGAATAATGTGAACACTTTGGTTAATTGAAACTTTAGCCTTTCACACGATGGTATAAAGTAGTTGTCTACATGTTTATGTACTTATACAGCAAAAGTTTATTTACTATATGACTGTTATCTTTCTGGCTTATTTTCTTTTCTTTTTTTTTACTCATAATACGTATTCATGATCATACCAAATATGTACATTATATGTAGAGAAATTGTAACTATGTTTGTTTTTAATTTCAACATGAGTTCATGACTAGGATTTCAATGCTCATGTTTGTGGGTGAGATAACTTTTATCGGATGCGTTTAATACAATACAGTTGTAATTTTTTAACATATGCAAGATTATCATGATAACATCAAATAAATCTGTTGGCTTGTACATGTATATTCAAAACGGTTATGCGAGTTCTTCTATCACATGTGAGTTATACCAATTTTTTTTAGTAAAAGTCAGTACAAAGATTTGTTTTCCCGAAGACCAAGCCAAGGCTTACTTTATCTTCGAGAATTATCATTTTCTTTGTTTAAAAAAATGGAACATGAAGAACCGTTTTTGGTTGTAGTAGTTTTATTCTTTGTTGTATTCTTACACGATCAAATGCAAGCTATCAGTCTTATTAGGCCAAAGAACACAAAATTAAATCCATACTTCAGTTGGCCTCGGGCTTTGTAAATTTCAATTGAATCATGTGAAGATTTTGCTGTGTCGATCACCATCCTAAACAGAACATGTAATAAATAACACCCATAATATGGGCTGGTTGCAGATAGCTCACTCCGAGACGAGGCCGTTATTTACCCTTACAAACGGAGACTATGCTGCTAGTTTTTTTCCATTAGTCACGAATACTGGGCTGATAGTTCTCTTAACACTGAGACACTAAAAGCCAGCTTATAGAAGTTGGTTTCAGTATGTTTGTTTCATCATTTAAAACGATCACTGCATACAACATATTATAACTACTCATTGATGAAAGATGATATTTTGATACGCCTTTGATGAACAAACGTGTAACGATCTGTGTATGTGATACATCTTTAATGTTATTGTAGAATTTTACATTTGTGTCTATCTTGAAATGTATTATGTCTATTCCATATTGCCTTTAACCAAATATATAAACTAAGGTAATTATGTTCTCTCTGGAACACTAATTTGCACATTCATTTTTTTAAATGGCAAACACGAATGTGATCAATTTAAAAAAATATATATACTATTGATTTGCCTAAAATAATGATTAATGAAATTTAATAAAATCTTGTTTTTTCTGTAATTCACTAAAAATGCTGACAGGCATGAACAGTTTGTTGTATTATCTTTGCAGCTATGGTGATTATTTTAAGATAACCAGATTTCCATAAAAGGCCCCAAAATGTCTTTCCAGATAATGATGACTAATACGTTTTAGTTTAATTCAATTATGATACAATGTTACATCCTTAACAAGTACGTTTCATCAAAAGATACATGTATTAGATTCAAACTTGAGTGCAATTTAGAATGCGTTTCATGCAAGGCATTTAACAAGATGAATATTCTGATGAGTGAGTCTTTCCATGATCGAATGAAATAAATCTACTATAGCTTATAATCAAAACAAACTTGTTTTCTATTTAAATTGAAATCTTATATACAAACTTGCTTAGTTCAGGCATAATCTCAATCTTTGAAGACCAGTACTCGGTCTATCAACAAAAGCTTAGAAGACCATATTATCAATATTATACTTCGTGATTGTCAAGTACCATCAGTATAAGACTTCTTGATTGTCATGTGTCATTAATATAAGACTTCTTGATCGTCAAGTTTCATCAATATTATACTTTTTGATCGTCAAGTATCATTAATTTTAGACTTCTTGATCGTCGAGAAACATCAATATTAGACTTCTTGGTCGTCAAGTATCATTAATATAAAACTTCTTGATCGTGAAGTTTCATCAATATAAGACTTCCTGATCGTCAAGTTTCATAAATATTAGACTTCTTGATCGTCAAGTTCAATCAATATTAGAATTCCTGACCGTCAAGCATCAGCAATATTAGACTTCCTGATCGTCACGTATCAACAATATTAGACTTATTGATCGTCAAGTATCATTAATATCAGACTTCTTGATCGTCAAGTTTCATGAATATTATACTTCCTGATCGTCAAGTTCCGTCAATATTAAACTTCTTGATCGTCAAGTTTCATTAATATTAGACTTCTTGATCGTCCAGTATCATCAATATTAGACTTCTTGATCGTCCAGTATCATCAATATTAGACTTCTTGATCGTCCAGTATCATCAATATTAGACTTCTTGATCGTCACGTATCAACAATATTAGACTTCTTGATCGTCAAGTATCATTAATATTAGACTTCTTGATCGTCAAGTTTCATGAATATTAGACTTTCTGATCGTCAAGTTCCGTCAATATTAAACTTCTTGATCGTCAAGTTTCATTAATATTAGACTTTTTGATCGTCAAGTTGCATCAATATTAGACTTTCTGACCGTCAATAGTTATCAAAGATACCAGGATTATAATTTAGTACGCCAGACGCGCGTTTCGTCTACATAAGACTCATCAGTGACGCTCATATCAAAATATTTATAAAGCCAAACAAGTACGAAGTTGAAGAGCATTGAGGATCAAAAATTCCAAAACGTTGTGCCAAATACGGCAAAGGTAATCTATTCCTGGGATAAGAAAATTATTAGTTTTTCGAAAATTCAAAGTTTTGTATTCAGGAAATTTATAAAAATGACCACATAATTGATATTCATGTCAACACCGAAGTGCTGACTACTGGGCTGGTGATACCCTCGGGGACGAAACGTCCACCAGCAGTGGCATCGACCCAGTGGTGTAAATAGTTATCAAAGATACCAGGATTATAATTTAGTACGCCAGACGCGCGTTTCGTCTACATAAGACTCATCAGTGACGCTCATATCAAAATATTTATAAAGCCAAACAAGTACGAAGTTGAAGAGCATTGAGGATCAAAAATTCCAAAACGTTGTGCCAAATACGGCAAAGGTAATCTATTCCTGGGATAAGAAAATTATTAGTTTTTCGAAAATTCAAAGTTTTGTATTCAGGAAATTTATAAAAATGACCACATAATTGATATTCATGTCAACACCGAAGTGCTGACTACTGGGCTGGTGATACCCTCGGGGACGAAACGTCCACCAGCAGTGGCATCGACCCAGTGGTGTAAATAGTTATCAAAGATACCAGGATTATAATTTAGTACGCCAGACGCGCGTTTCGTCTACATAAGACTCATCAGTGACGCTCATATCAAAATATTTATAAAGCCAAACAAGTACGAAGTTGAAGAGCATTGAGGATCAAAAATTCCAAAACGTTGTGCCAAATACGGCAAAGGTAATCTATTCCTGGGATAAGAAAATTATTAGTTTTTCGAAAATTCAAAGTTTTGTATTCAGGAAATTTATAAAAATGACCAAGCATCAGCAACATTAGACTTCCTGATCGTCAAGTATCATCAATATTAGACTTCTTGATCGTCAAGTATCATTAATATTAGACTTTTTGATTGTCAAGTATCATCAATATAAGACTTCTTGTTCGTCAAGTTTCATCTATACAGGACTTTTTGACCGTCAAGTATCAGTACTATTAGACTTCTTGACCGTCAAGTATCATCAATATTAGACTTCTTGATCGTGAAGTATCATTAATATTAGACTTCTTGATCGTCAAGTTTCATGAATATTAGACTTCCTGATCGTCAATTTCCGTCAATATTAGACTTCTTGATCGTCATGTTTCATTAATATTAGACTTCCTGATCGTCAAGTTCCGTCAATATTAGACTTCTTGATCGTCAAGTTTCATCAATATTAGACTTCCTGACCATCAAGCATCAGCAATATTAGACTTCCTGATCGTCAAGTTTCATTAATATTAGACTTTTTGATTGTCAAGTATCATCAATATTAGACTTCTTGATGGTCAAGTATCATTAATATTAGACTTTTCGATTGTCAAGTATCATCAATATTAGACTTCTTGTTCGTCAAGTTTCATCTATACAGGACTTCTTGACCGTTAAGTATCAGTACTATTAGACCTCTTGACCGTCAAATATCATTAATATTAGACTTCTTGATCGTCAAGTTTCATTAATATTAGACTTCTTGATCGTCAAGTTTCATGAATATTAGACTTCCTGATCGTCAAGTCTCAGCAATATTAGACTTCTCGGTAAAGAAGTATTTTAATACCAGACATTTTGATCAACAGGTAGCATTAATATTTGAATTCTTTGATCGACAATTATCATTTATATAAAACTATTATATCGACAAGATGATTTTGAATGGTTTATATTTATGTATTTCAATGGGTTCCAATAAACACCCCTATCTGACATGCGTACTAAATAGATATTATATAAAATATCTTCAAAGGCAACCCCATTAAGCACCATTGAAATATACTCGATGCAAAAGCTAAGTGAAATTCTGACCGTTATCACTATGTATAAAAGTAACATTATAGAACTCATCACTATGTATAACAGTGAAAACAGTGAAATTGTAAGACTCGTCAGAGTCCTATAATTTCATTTTTGTAAAATAAATAAAAGATTTCATATCTGGACCTATTTAATTCCTGATACTGGGGATGTATGAAAGAAATCAATGTTTGATGATTATGACATCATGAACTTGTAATTATCGACCTATATGGGAGGTGTATGTCTCAATTCCAACAAAAATGTCCGTTACCATTAGTTGTTTTTTTTTCTGGCCAACTCTGCAATTAAATGCGTTGTCCGTTTTAGTTATATTAGTGTTACTTTTTACATGAAATTTCCCTTGCACTGATGTCATTGGATAGCAGTTTGTTTTTGTTTATCTTTAGACTCCATCAGAATTCCAAAGGATTCAATTGAGTCAGCTATAACTGCGGTAGACATTATTGACGTCACACAGGGAGTATTGGTTCTTAAAAATTTGAGACGTTTTGTTGTCGTAAAGTGACATATTTTGCGCGGATATAAATTGTTTGACCTTTTTTTTTTTAATTTTTTTTTTTCCTTTTTAGATAGAAATAGAAATCGAAAACGTTTCGGCGATTCAAGGTTTTTTCAGTTTACGTTTAAACAAAAGACTTGTATGAAAGAGGCGGGTACGTTAGAGGGGGTTGATACGAGAGAGTGTTTTAAATATCCTAATATCACGGCCGACACTCGGCTAACCGAGAGATTGGTCTGTTAATCTATATTGAGTATGCGGCTATATCGTCGGTTGGTCTGTTAATCGGGTTGGCTAAAGTCTGTTAATCAGGTGTTATCGAGAAAATCATTGAAAGTTCAGCATGTTTCACTTTATAACTTTCTAAATATATTTTCATCATAAAAAGTATTCATGTCTAACAAAACAATTCAATGTACTGAATTCAGTGGTGTAATTATTATTTTTCTAGCTTCGATGTACGATCTATAAAATGAAAAGGCGGGTTACTCATCAATAAATTTATACACATTTTACACACATAAAATGTACACAAAATGACACATTGGTTAAATTTACTTGCATTCAATATTTTGAACATCGAAAAAAGAAAGGCATTATGTTTGTTAACCATATTGATATCATTGTGTGAAAAATCTACACGAAAATCTGTATTTTGGTGACATAAATCAATCTTTATTTAAAACCTGGTCTGTTAATGGGTCGGATATATAAAACCCGGTCTGTTAATTGGTCTGTTAAGAGTTATGAATGGCAATACAATTATAATTTTATTGCTATATGGGGTGTTATCGGATGAAATGAGTAGGCTCAAGACGAGCGGCTAAAATATACGAAAACAACACATGAGCAATGAAACATAACATATACGGAAACAACACATGAAATTGAAAATTGATAAAAATGGTTTCAAAAAGTGTAATGTTAAAGTAATATTAATTTCACCCAAGAATGATCGCATATATCATGTTGATTCTGTTTAATTGTCATGAATGACACAAATTTGTCATCTACATTTGTAACCAGTATATAAATAAGAGATAAACGTCATAATGTAACTAAAAATCAGTAAGTAAAATATATTGGGATGACAAAATATGAAAAATAAAGAAAGAATAATGAGTAAGATAAATAAAATGTAGAAAAAAATGACATACAGTGGAGATCACTTCTAACCTCTCATTAGAACTGTCAGAATATCTGTCATAAAACTGTTCTAACCTGTCCTAGAACAGTTCTACCTAGAACAGTTCTACCCTAGAACTGTTCTAAGTAGAACTGTCAGAATCAGTTCTAGGTAGAACTGACTAAATCAGTTCTAGGTAGAACTGTCAGGATCAGTTCTAGGGTAGAACTGTCTAAATCAGTTCTAGGTAGAACTATCCAAATCACTTCTAACCGTAGAACTGTCAGCAGAACTGACTAAATCAGTCAGGACTGTAGAACAGTTCTAAATGACGTCACTGCAGTAAGGGCACTTTAGAATTTAGAAGAAATAAATCACTTCCAATTACTTTGCTATAGCAGATTTTCTATATTTTTTACTGATCAAACGTTACATGTACAAATATCGAAGTGAATAGAAGGTTATCCAACTCATCGGAGAAATATTTTTATAAGATTGCATACGGAAACATCATTATTTACGTTTCTTCGTTCCCCGTTTTTAACAGTCTCTTCCTAAATATAACCAGAGACATGATATATACACAGAGACATATGTGTATATATGTCTCTGATATAACCCTGCATTTAATTCATGGAATTTTAATCGTAATTTACCTTGTTTGCCTTGGATTTGCATTCATTTAAGATTCTGTTTTAACAAATGTTCAAACGAAAATTGTACAGTGGATGAATTATGGGATATTAATGAAAAAAGTGTTGTTTAACGTAAAAAAAACTATGTACATTTGCACCATCTCGTCAATTTAGCCAGACTTATCCACGATTATAAATGATATCTGGGAGTGTGGAACGTCAGAAAAATATACTCGATCTGAACATGAATGAAACATTTGCCCCTGGACGTTCGGCTACAAAAAAAATCATGCATTTTTCTTTGCCTTCTTCAAATTATATTAACAGTATACTATTCCCAGAAGAGAACTTCCCATACATGTACTTTTTATTTTAAAATAAAGTATATGAATCAGTCATGTGAGTGTTGGATGATGCCGTTATATAGTTTTGTTTTTTAAAAAAAACCATCACAAACTATACAAACTTAAAAAGTCACTTTAGTGACGGTTCATTATTATGGATACAGAGAGGAAATAACGGCGCGCTAAATTTTTAGATATGGTATAAATACACCTTGTCGCTATTAGTCTGCCATTACTGGATATCACACAGGTTCCTGTAAAATTTTGACGTCATAAAACAAAATATCTGACGCCACAATGGAAAAGTGATTGTTGTATGCTTCAAAAGTCCAAGAGGCCGGGTCAGCCAGGATTAGCGATAAGGTGTATTGTGTTCCAAAGTTGGTGTCATTTTTATCATACGATCCGTCCTGACATAGAAATATTATTGGTTTACAATGACTGAGGCCATATATATTTACATGATAAGTGTAAATAAGTTCAGTTTTGGTTGATGTGGTCAAGTAATTTTGTTAAAACGACTCGGTCTGATACATGTATATCGAAACTACTGAAATTTGTTTACAATTCAATATTTTGAATAAAAAGAGGACTTGCAGAAAATTGCTGGTACTCTAAATTGATGTGGAAATTTTTTTGTAGCCAATGTGTTACAATATTGCTGTCATTTGAATTATACAATCCATCGTGATATGTAACTATAAGTGATTTACTATGCAGCTATATATATATATTAAGATTTACATTATATAGTGTAAATATGGTCAGTTTTGGTTGATGCTGTCACATATGGTCAGTTGTGGTTGATGCTGTCAAATATAAAAAAGAAGATGTGGTATGATTGCCAATACAACTATCCACAAAAGACCAAAATGACACAGACATTAACAACTATAGGTCACCGTACGGCCTTCAACAATGAGCAAAGCCCATACCGCATAGTAAGCTATAAATATGGTCAGTTTTCATGGTTTTGGGTGATGCGGACAAATAATTTTGTTATATATCCATGAGTCAGTCTGAGATATCAAAACTACTGAAATTAGTTTATGATTCAAAATTTTGATTAAAAAGAGGACATGCTGGCACTATAAACTGATGCGAGCATAATTTTGTTTTCCAATATTGCTCTCATTTATATTAAACGATCCATCCTGCTATAAAAATATAAGCTCGTGCAATATAAAATTCTACTCGGAACAATATTCCCCAATATACATGCAATAACCCTATAATATAGATCATTTGTATTATCATGATTATACACTCCATCCTTACATAAAAATATTACAGATTTACTATGTGACTATAAGAGTTACATAAAAAAGAGCAAATATGGTCAGTTTTGGTTGATGTGGTTAAATATGGTCAGTTTTGCGTGATGCTGTCAAATATGGTCAATTTTGATTGATGCAGACAAATAAATTTGTTACATGAGTCAGTCTGAGGTATGAAAACTACTGATATTTGTTTCTGATGCGATATTTTGAATAAAAATAGGAAATGCTGGCACCCTCAATTGATTCGAGAAAAAAAATTGTGGTCTTTGATTTCCAATATTGCAGTTATTTATATACTACAGTCCCTCTTGACCTAAAATCATAACTGAATTACTGTGCAGCTATTTAGATTTACACAAAAAAAAGCAAATATGGTAAGTTTTGGTTGATGCGGTCAAAAGATTTTATTACACGACTCAGTCTGAAGTATGAAAACTACTGATATCTGTTTATGATTCAATATTTTGAATAAAAAGAGGACATGCTCATTGGCGGATCAAGGGGGGGGGTCCAGGAGTTGGAACCCTCCTTTTTTTGACGATCAATGCATTTCAATGGTAGCATATAGTTGGAACCCCCCTTTACTCATGGTTGGAACACCCCCCCCCCCCTTTAAAATGGCTGGATCTGCCCCTGCATGCTGGCACCATAAATTGATGCGAACAAAATTGTTTTCCAATATTGCTGTAACTTGTATATTGCAGTCCCTCTTGACCTAAAATTAAAACTGAAGTACTGTGCAGCTATATAGATTTGCAGAAAGAAAGAGCAAATAATGTCAGTTTAGATTGATGAGGTTAAAAGATTTTTGTTAAACAGGTCTGTCCGAGGTATGAAAACTACTCGTAAACAGATATATTACATTTGGTTAATGAGGTCAGATAATTTTGTCATGTGATAACGAGCCATCCTGACTCCCGGAATAACCAATGTAAAACAATTCAAATAATAATGTTCCCCCCACCCCCCCCCCCCCCCCCCCATAAAACTAACGGCCTAATTTATGTACAAAAAATGAAAAAAAACAAAACAAATAATTTATATAACACATCAACAAAAGAAAATCACTGAATTACGAGGCACATACATGCAGAATATTGCCAGGTTAAACATGTTCTCTTGCCGATTATAAATCTGAAATAAAACCGGCAAAACAGCAAAACTATATAATATTAATCGCTATTTTGCCGAAGCCTTTATATTTAGACAAAGATTTCTTAAAACTTATAAATCAATTCTAGTCGTAGAATTTATAAATCAATTTTAGCCGTAGAACTTATAAATCAATTCTAACCTGCTAACCGTAGAACGGTACTTGTCTATCCCAAATTCATGTATTTGGTTTTCATGTTATATTTGTTATTCTCGTGGTGTTTTGTCTGATGCTTGGTCCGTTTCTGTGTGTGTTACGTTTCGGTGTTATGTCGTTGTTCTCCTCTTATATTTAATGCGTTTCCCTCGGTTTTAGTTTGTTACCCCGATTTTGTTTTTTGTCCATGAATTTATCAGTTTTGAACAGCGGTATACTACTGTTGCCGTTATCTACAAGTAGAACTGACCAAATATTTGGTCAGTTCTAGCTAGAACTGTCTAAAACTGTTCTAGGGTAGAACTGTCAGGATCAGTTCTAGGTAGAACTGTCCAAATCAGTTCTAGGTAGAACTGACCAAATCAGTTCTAGCTAGAACAGTTCTAACCTAGAACTGACTAAAAGGTGTCAGGCTGACAGTTCTACGTACTGTTCTAGAACAGTTCTCCTGACAGATTTAATGAGAGGTTAGAAGTGATCTCCACTGTAACAATTTAAAGAATACAGAAATAAACAATACCCCCAATCCGGACCCTCATGGTATACACGAGAATCTGGATGGAAACGCAGAATATAGAATAATATATAAGGACAATAGAGAGTGATACATTGCTAAAAACGAGAGAAAAATAATACTTGTTTAAGAATACACACATGAAACACCGATTGCTGTTGAAACAGTAACGGATTGCGATGTACTTATATTGGTGACAAATTCTAGAAGTTTACATGCGGACAACTACGGTGGCAGGTTAATGCCATTTTGCGTTTTAGCGCTTTAGCGTTTGCGCCTTACATATTCTACATGGCGAAAACGCGAAACCGATTTCTCATTTCTGACTTCGCAATTTCGCCTTTTCGCGATTTCGTGTTTTCGTCCTATAGATTATGAAAGGCGAAATCGCGAAAACGCGAAATGGACTTCACCGGCCACCATAGACAACAGTAGTTCTCCTCTGCACTTATGTAGAAAGGAACTAAACGGAATAAAATGATTTGAAACTTAAAATAACCAAATGTAGCTGCATTCGCTCCTTTCCGTTTACTTCTTTAGAGTGATTTGTAAACAACATATGATTAAGTAATAGAAGATAAGAACCAATTGGATGATGCTGACGAATTAGGGTTTAACGTCCAGTGACAAATATCATGTTCATATGTGAACGAGAACACGTTATATGTACCCTGTGTTGTATTAGAAAGACATTTTCAGTCGGAATTGAGATCGTGCTAATTCGAACAGACACAAAAATTAAGGCTGATTGAAAACGTCAATAGAAAAATTCATGCATATTCCAGAGGCCAATCCATATCACGCTATATTGAAGTGACACACCCTTCAATAAAATGCAAAGAAAGTCAAAATAAAAATGCTCTTTCTAGGATACTGTTGCACCGTATTGTCATTTTTGTTTACTCATGAACATCTCATTCTTAAATTTTTCAAGGGTAAAATATAAAGGTAGCAAAATTATTGTCGTGGCTAAATAACTCTTAACTGACACAATTTCAATTGTCCAACCCATCAACAGACTTTTTTCCCAGAATTTTCACTAAAACATGGTATTATTCACGTTATTTTACAATTATGAAATATTTACTAATGTCGATTTATTTTTTAGAACCACAGTACTATTTTTTGTCCTTTAAATGATATCTAAATTTGTTTGTTTCGCCTTTTATTAAAAAAATTGCTATGCGTATAAGCATAAATACTACATACTTGCGCGACGCCTTTTAGTTTTACTGAAAACTGCGTAAACTAAGAAATGTTTTTACAAGTGCAAAATGTTCTATGATAGATATCATTTTGTCAGACACTTTTCTTTTTTTGATTTGGTGCTTATAACATGCCAAAAATCTGTATATTTAATAGAGTTTAACATTAGATTAAGCATTTTACTCTTAACAGACGTATAACCAACCCGATTAACAGACCAATCGCCCATATAGCCGCATACTCAATATAGATTAACCGACCAATCTCTCGGTTAGCCGAGTGTCGGCCGTGAATATACAGATCGAAGTTGTCATTTCTAAGGTCAACGTCAATAAAGGAAAATGAATAACCTCTCGTCTTATATTAGCTTCCTTAGTGCAATACAGTTGTTAAACGTTAATGTCTTTATGATTAGAAGAGTGCATACTTTCAGATTTCCTTCAATATTACATATATTAATACTCTACTCGTTTATTTCCGCCTTCTTTATGTTAGAATAAAGTAATACAATAAATGTAAAGTTTAACAAATGTGTATACTTATGCAAAAGACTTCGCCAAGGACATATGCGTGTATTAACAAAAGAAAGTCAAATATCAATAAATTGCAACATTTGTATTTACATTAATTTGTATTTCTACAATGCCATTAGAATTTACACAATGTCATTACAGACAGATGGTGACAGTCGGAAATAACGTAATCTAAATTAAATACATGAAATGTATACAACTAGTATGTGTAATTTGATAAATTTATACGTTTTGTCGAATAAAAAATCAATCCATTAGAATTCTCTTGACGTAACTTGTAGATAGCTATTTTAAGTTCATTACAAAGTAAATATTTAATGTAATTACTCATTAATCAGCTGTTGCCTAAGGCTTCACTGTTGCATATATTTTTTTTAAAACTCTATTCGTGTTAGCATAGCGAACTAAAAATTCATTTAATGTACATAATTTTTTTGGAAATTTGATTGGAAATTTCTGAAGTACTATTACTACTAAATGTGCTGTTTAATATCAGGAAACACTAAGTTATGCGTAAAAAGACGGTAGATAGGGTAATTCGTTTAACTTAATTAAAATTATCTGTGATTTATGTAATTGTGAACAGTTCTGCTATAATACATTTTTATAATTAAAATCACGTATGAAATTTACACATAGAAAACAAGGATTGATCTTAAAGATTTAATTTATAAATGCCTTGCTGTTTTAAGTGCGTTGTTCACATCCTTGATTACGGAAGCAGCAATAAATCAGTGGGGGCGATATAATAGTGTTGATAACGGATTCCATAGACCGCATCTAAAAACAGCATCATTGGCTTGAAGGGCTTTTACTAATATCATTATACGTTATATCCTAGATAATACCAGCGAAAACTAGGCAGAACTTTTAAATCTGGTTCAACGAGATTTTTTTTTGAAAAATTAACTCTTTGAATTAGTTCAAATATATTAAACATTCAATGTGAATATTTGACTAAGTATAAGTTAAACTAATTAAAAGAAACAAAACCTTCATTTGATAGTTAAGTTAAAAGGTTTTGGGTTATACCTAAAAATTTAAACTTTGAATTGGTGTTGGTACCTTATCGAATTCTGTACTTACTGTAAAAGTACACAAAGTAAAAATCATTTTTCAGAAGAAATAGATAATGTTCCTTTATTTCAGTTTCCTAGGTTACAGGAATGTGTTATCTAGGATATAACGTATAATGTTATTAGTGAAAGCCCCGAAGCTTCAGTGAGGAAAGTGTGACGTTTATTCAAATTTAAGTTGTTCTTTAAACATATGCTCATAGAGACAACATCCGTAATGCGTATGCAAAACAGAAAAACACATCAATGTATAAATTGTATTTATGAAGTTCGACTTTTAAAGAAAACACACTATAGTTAGTGGAAACGTAATACCGATGAACGTTCTGCTTTATTTCAAGTATGATCCTTTCTTTTCAAATTTGATACCCTCTGATAAAATTCCTAACATGCTTGTAAGAATTTTGCTTCCCTTTGACATGCTTCGTCTTCCTTTTGATTCAATTATAAAGGTGTAAGATATCAAACGGCATTTCCTTGCAGATGCTGTACTGAATGTTATGTAATATATTTACTTCTCCCCTCAACACAACTAGTGCCTTGTCTTTATATGCTTTCTGTTTAAACATATAAAATAAATATATATATATGTTGTAGGAACTAAATGTATATATAACACCTGCAGGTGTACATTGTATATTGTAAATCAAAGCTAAAAATACTGATGATAATAAAGTAGGCTTCTTTTCCGTTCGATACTGATATGAAATTACCGTCCGAAGTTGTCTGTACAAGGTCCAATGGTACCGTGTTTCCTTTTATTTCTCCCTCATTACAGAAATGAGCTGGGACTCTTCAGTATAATTGTCTTAACTATGCGTGTTATATGTGTAGAACACAGAACAAATAAGTATTTTTATGGATCTTGTTGTCAATACAATGTACATGTACCTTTAATTTAAAGGTTCACAATAATTGCGGAACAAAATCTCAGGCGTACCTAATGAAATATATTCTTAAGCAGACAAGCGTCTTTAGTTAGCCAGGATGTGTTTGAAAGTGTTTTGACTCAACAAAGCATAGTTGTATCCTCAGCATGATCTTTTGAACTCTAACTCAAGCAACTTTAGCATTATTGCCTGCATATAATTGTATTTTTAAATAAAGCTTTTTGGACTTAGCTTTTCTTTGCAGTATTAATTTAAATTGTACGATTCCAACTTGCGTCCGCGCTATTGTGTACATGTGATTCTTGAATATACATTGGTTACGCACGAGCCAAAACGATTTAAAAGTCGAAAAGGTTTATAGAATTTTAAGATCGGCGATCCTTCTTGCCTGAGTATGTTTCAGCCGATTTGTTCGAATTTGAGTGCATACATTTCAACAAAAAATTTGCAAACAGTGAACTAGTGCCTATACATGTACCTGTAGAAAATAGTGAATAAATGTTACATAAAAAAATGCATATAACATGCTACAATGGCGGATCCAGCCATTTTAAAAAGGGGGTTCCCAACACAGAGACCCCCCCCCCCCCTGGATCCGCCGCTGTGCTACATAGAAAAAAAGTGAAACACATGTCTGTTTTCTTTGTTACATATCTATTTACATCGTACATCCATTCATACGTTACGTTCATTGACAATTCTTGTTAGGACAAATTTATTGATTATTTGTAATCGTAAATCTCCTGTAAGTTTTATTTTCCACAACAAAATAAATTTGAGTTGACATTTTATGTCATACACCCACTTGTCTGCATCTTAAAATAGAAAAATCATTAAATACAATAAATATTATACGGAAATGTATATAATTCATTCTTTATAGTAGACAACATTATCCTAAAAAAACAAAATACTCTCCGTGTAACAAATGTAAATAAAGTGCAACATAATATGACAAATGTAAACATATAAAATCATTCTTCCTTAAATTGTTATTTAACTTATAAAAGTTTAAATCGATCAGTGGATGTTAACATATGTGTTATATTAAATGAGGTACTGTGGTTATACATCACTAGAGACTGAGGATAGTCAAGTCAGTGCTATGCGTTGATGCTCAATCGATCTGTTCATTACTTAGCAGTTAGATTGCGTTTTATTTCTGTCTGATTGACACTTTCTGTTATTAACCATTTTATCACATACGTCATTTAATTACCGGTGTGCAAGTTTGATGAAATAATTTGTAGTGTTGTTTTAAGGAAATATATTATATAGTGTTGTTTCGAAATTTTTCAAATTAAAAAAATATTGGATTTAAATATGGCTTTGGATGAAATAAAATCGGAATTAGGAGGGAAATGGAAATTAGACCGAAGTGAGAATTTCGATGATTTTCTTAAGGAGTTGGGTGAGCATTTTTTTCTAGTATTTAAATGAAATTATGCTTAAGCAAACTTATAAATCAAACCAAAAAGAATATTTTTTGTATTTAAAAAAAAAATTGTGTAGAAATTTTCAGAACCTATATTTTTTCTTCTAATTCTTCACTTGAGATAGTTTAGTTTAAAAATTTAAAACCCGAGGCTTGCCGAGATTTTTAAACCTTTAACATTTGTTGTTGAGGGAGAACTATCTTAATACAATCGATATATAGTATAGGAAGTTAGACTGTTAGTTTTCTCGTTTGAACTGTTTTACATTTGTCATTTCGGGGTCTTTTATAGCTGACTATGCATGACTATGCAGGTTGAGATTTGCTCATTATGAAGGCCATACGGTTACCTATAGTTGTTAATGTCTGTGTCATTTGGTCTCTTGTGGCAAGTTGTCCGGCTCATTGGCAATCATACCACATCTTCATTTATAATCAAGTATTTTTTCAATTGAACTGTTTCATATTTTCATGCCGAGGCTTATATCGCCGTTTTTCTTAAAGTTAAAGGCCGTACGGTTGCCTATGTTTGTATACATGCACTCATTCATGGATAGTATCTGATTGGCAATTATACCAAATCTCCTTTTTTACATTGATAAAGTTTCAGTAGCTATTGTGAATCTGATATGTTTCACTGTAAACATAGAGCCCGAAAAGACTGCACACATATTGTAAGGATTTTTTTATATGCACATCTGTGTAAATAGATATAAGAAGATGTGGTATGAGTGCCAATGAGACAAATCTCCATCCAAGTCATATAATTTGTAAAGGTAAACCAACATAGGTCAAAGTACGGTCTTCAATACGTTTCTGTAGGCAAAAAAAAAAAGAAATAATTTTGGTTGGCGACGTAAACTATTAGCAAAAACATGTTTCATTTGAAAGAAATCATGTATACAAATGTATATAAAATGATGTCACATCCATAATGTATCATGTAAATTTCACACCTTGTCCTCATTGTAAATATGTGAATAAACGGAGATAGGTAAATAACCAGAGGGCAGACATTGATGAAAGATATTGTCATCAGTTCAATTGTATACGGTACAACAGAGTGGTTTTGTAATAGTTGCAGAAGAGAATATTACAAAAAAAATAATGAATATCTCACTTCCAAGTGCTACATTCCTACAATGTTACATACTTTGAGCAAAAATGTTTTTAAACACAACAACAAGTTCAATTAAAATAAAGACCTCTGATTTAGTAATACTCATGTGTAGTATAACGAAATCAGAGGTCTATTGTTTAATAAGTCTTGAAAACAACATAAATGATTGCATAAATCTTTAGAAAGCAAAGTGGGTGATTTAATATTATATGCCTTATTCATACAGACTGGTCTAGATATTCATTATATACTTTTGAATTTCGTTGTTATTTCTTTCAAAAATTCTCATTGGTTAACTTATAAATTAGAATTAACCTTGGTCACATTTATTACAAATATTCACAACAAATTAAGTGATATGCTCGGGTTGAAAGAAATTACATTGCTGGTTATTTCACCCAAAGTTAATAAACTCGTTAACATTATGATTACAGTAGAACAGAAAGAAACTGACTGTAATTTAATAAATAAAACTGTTACTTCGTCTCGTTCTTAAAGTTAGACGAATTCATCTAATGGGTTCTACTTGTAGTGACGTATGGAACCTAGTAAAACAAATGAAGTTCGTGCTAAAGCTAGTTAAAGAAAACTTCACTTACAGAAACTGTAAAGTCATTTAGTTACACTACAGTATAAATTACAGGTACAAATGCACTGTCAAATCAAATTGCATGGCAGTTATATTATTATGTGACTATCACCGCTAGCCAAAGTGCAAATTGTTGCGTGCTGTATTAAACGAAAGAGTGACTAAAATTCGTGAAAACTGCGCATATTTAATTTCGGTGTACTTTTAATCATTTAACTATTTACAAACTTTTAAAATTAAAATTTATTATAAGAAATAAATCAAAATATATACATCTTTTTAAAAGAATAAATAAATAAATGCGACAGGACCATAATGCTATCAGTTCAAACGAAATATTTTATCGTTTTAAGTTCAAACGGAATACTTGACTATTTACTCAATACATGCGGATGTTACCGGTTACGCGATGAACAAATTCATTAATAAAAAATAATTCAAAGTGCATTATACTCGGGTTCAAAAAGTGCATATATTTCATCTATTTACATACCAAATTTTATAGAGGAAGTTGTTTAATAAGTTATATACACGAACGTGATATTCAATAAATGAAATGATAAGTGAAGAGTATTAAAAGATAAGGTCCATAGACAGAAAAACAAAAACTTTTGTATATAAATATATGATAACTTTCCCAGTTTCGCAAATTGACTTATTTTTATTTGAATATCAATGCATTAAATGCCTCATCTTTCCCAACTACTATAAGTAACCTCTAAAATTGTAACAAATACCTTCACAGTTTCCATAAGTGACTTATTTTTATTTGAACATCAATTCATTAGAATGCCTCATCCATAAGTAACTTATTTTTATTTGAATATCAATGCATAAAAATGCCTTATCTTTACTACATGTAATTAACATTTATAAAATTGTAACAAATATCTTCGCAGTTTCCAGAATTGTAATAAATAAAAATAATGTTAGAATTTAAAAGAAACCAAAAAAAAAAAAAACTGTAATGTGGGCAGCATACACAAAATATTTTTAAAATCATCAAAACAGTTTACATAACTTCCTTACTTCTAAAACATTAAATTGACTTATTTACTAACTATTTTATAAATATTTAACAGCATCAAACACAGTCATACATGTTTTATATACAGCAGTAACAAATGATATAAATTAATGGGCAAAAATGTCAGTACCCTAATGCTTATATAGAAACGGAATACAAAGATTAACATATAAAAGTACTCGTGTACAATGTATGCTGTCCGTTCGCTAAATGCATTTGCAGTGTAATATAGGAGCATACATTTTGATAGAACGTAATCCGTGTTTGTTTAATCGTTGGATGAAACCACTCTGCTTCAATACAGGCACAAATTGAATGATAAATGTTGTCTATAATGTGCCAGGCCATGAGTTATGTATATTAGTTGAAGGTTATTTTCGGACCCTTGACTTCGAAAATCACGAAGAATTAGAAAACAAATAGTCTGTAGCATATCAATACAGGGTCTGTCGTTTTGAGTTAATTTTGTTGTACATTTACTTGCATTGAGTTTCAAATGTCTGACATTTAGCTTAAAACGGCCAAACGACCGCAAAACAGCCTCTTTTTGAGATTTTATTATCAGACGTAAAAACATTTTTTTGCTACATTTATCATTAAATATAAAAACATAGTTTTGATAGTTTTTTTTTCATCAATTAGGCCGTTAGTTTTCCCGTTTGAATTGTTTTACAGTTGTGATTCTAGGGCCTTTTCTTATAGCTGACTATGTGGTAAGGGCTTTGCTAATTGTTGAAGGCCGTACTGTAAACTATATCTGTTAATTTCTGTGTCATTTGGTCTCTTGTGAATAGTTGTCTCATCGGCAATCCTACCACATCTTTTTTTATATTAAATATATTACTCTTTTTTTGTAATTTCGATGGCTAAATAATAACGTTTATCATACATACTCCTTTAGTCTCAAGTTGAAACATTCACAATCCTTGACAGAGGCCTTCACTCCGCTGCTTTGACCCTTAAAATGTAATGCTCTAAAACATTTCATATAAACCTGTCCGAACATTTGATAGATCTCGAGCGGCCACAAGTAAACGTAATTCGAACACAAAAGTGCTGGATATACGTACAGATTTATACACTATATTATAGTTACAATGGTCATATCTATCCATTCTGGTTGAAGAAATTCATTTTGGAATGATTTTACAAAGGGAACAACTGATTTTAAATGTACTGAGTTACAGCTTTAAACAAGTTTGAAAACGGTGTATTTTATTTTCATGTTATTTTCTTACAAGCATTTTTTTTAGAATTCGACAGAATGAAAAACACAATTGTAGCTTTTATCCGGAAATGCTTCAAGCTTGGCGGTATACCGAAGAACATAACAGATCTAGTAAGAGTTCAATATACGACACAATATAAAATAACTATGCCTCCTTACAGTTCTGTATAGATCAATATAAGGTAAAGTCGTCAATGAAACTGTCTCATTTACATCCCAAGGCCATGATTATAACAGTACATTCAAGTTGAGGTTTCACAAAAGGGCGATTCGAAAGATGCCGTATTTAATATCTTTGTAATTGATTTTATGTTTTCATGTTTATATTTATATTCGATAATCAGTCTTACATGTGGAAAATGGAAGTTGTATTTAACTACAGCAACTCCCACAATTATGCAAATAGTGTGATTTGTTTGACTGTTATTAAATAAAGGTTGTAATTTATGTAAAGATGATATCAAACTGATAAGTGGATTTTTCTTATTGATGCATTTGGATTTGAGCTGCTTTTTTATTTTATATATATGGCCTCTAAAACATTCTTTTTTTTTTCATTTTAGCCATGGCGTTGTTAGTGTATTTTCGATTTATGAGTTTGACTGGTATCTTTCGCCCCTCTTTTTGATCTCGACGTACCGCAAGAAGGTTTCCCATGAATATGCAGAAAACGCCATAAGATTGGCATCCCACATTTTTGTTTTCCTTATCATATTGAACATTTTGAATCGGTTTCGACAAATATAATTGAACTTCCTACAATAGATAGGGTAACAATATTTATAATACATACTGGTATGGCTAACCAGCGACGGTGTTACAACAAAGGCGGAAGATAGCAAAGGGACATAAGTCGAAAATAAGCTAACAACTCCATGACAAAAATGAAAGAAAAACGATAAAAAAAACAAGCTACAGAACACAACATAGAGAACTAGATACTGAGTAATAGGAATTCTACCTAAACCGGGGCAATATCTCAAGTACTACAAAAGTGTAAAAACATCCTGCTCCGCATGTGTCATACAAGTATGGCAATCGTTAGCAGTTGTATTTATAATACTAGTAGGTGTATTTCAAACATACTAAAAAATAAACAGAATTAGTATACTACCAAATCACTTAAACAATTAGCTCGACATTTTTTTTTTAATTTACAAATAGAATTACATTGTATCAATATGTGTGTCCATTGATTTGAACCTTGTTTTTTTGTTGGTTTTTTTACATGTATTCGTTTTTTTGGTAGGTCTAAATATTGTGTTCAGAAAACTGGCTGGAGCTGCAACTCCTACAGTGGAATTTACAGTTGAAGATGGTATTATTAAAATGATTTCTAAAGTGAGCTTTTTCAACCAAGTATTAACATTTGACTTAGATAAAGAACATGTACAATCGTTTGAAGGATCGGAAATGAATGTAAGTACAAAAATTTGGATAAAAACATTTTTTTTAAATTTTATTTTCGGCAGTAGATTGGGTTTATCAGCAGTGGAGTTATCTTTAAACAAACAGCCTAGGGAAATAATTTACATACCAGGTTACCTGAACATACAACCTACAAATGTAATTCAGTACACTACTTAGAAAACAACATTTGTGCTAAACATTAGCATTTTGATTGGTTTAATTCTTAATCTCACTCAAGTTTATTTGACAGCATGGAGCGAGTGTTGAAATCACCATATCACTATCATGGTAAATTAATATTCAATTGGAAATGGTTCATTATTAATATTACTGTAATCTTTAATTTGGTAGACATTTTCTCTATTCGTTTTATTGGTTGCTCTTAATGCTCTATTCCTTATTTTTTATTTTAATGCACCATTATTCTTCATTCCTGGTTGTTTTTTTTTTGTCCTAATTTCCTTCAATCTCTAGTTTGTTGTCCCCTTTTCTGTAGTATTGGTCATTTATTATCTATTCTACAAATTCCCATCCAGATCCTTATAAGGGAGAAACTATGTATCTTCAAGGTAGAAAGGGCTTAAGAGTAGGATTTTTCAAAAAGTATCGTCAGTGCTAGAGATCAAATATTTTTTTTCTCTCCAAAATTTAATACTATAAGCTAAGGTATGGAGTAAATCTGGATTCAGAAATGTATTTTTGTCATCTTTTTGACCACTATATAATTGTTTATCATTTAATTTGTTTAGAATTTATTTTTACGGATAAATTATATTGTAGTGTAAAACGAGATGGGAAGATAAAAAACTTATAACAGACGCAAAACCAATGAACGACAAACAGAAACCACAGACGTTTCAACGACAGAAACTTAACGATGAACTAGTTCAGGTTCGTGTATCATACTTATTTGTCCTTGAACAGGAATCTATTCACAATATCTCATTATTTGTGATTATGTCATTGAACTATTTTTTTGACACATTCAATCTAGTAGTGTTATATAATTGTCTGATGCTATCATATGCAAGTTTGTCAAACAAAAACTTGTAAAGATAAAATACCAATTATACCAAACAACAAACGGCAACAACAGAAGAACGAACATGTTCATTATGTCACTAGCCAGAATTATTCTATAATGTCTATCATGCAATTATTGGAACTGACAATTGCATAATCACGACAGATCGGAAATGTTGTTCAGAAAATATTTACATAAGGTGTTGTGTTGTGAGTACAGTAATTACTTTCCTAACCTTTGATGCCCCACATTCCTTTGTAGTGAAAAAAAAAGATCCAACATTTGTCAAGAATCAGATTTAGGTTTATAGGACGAAGCAATGCACACATTAACTGATTGACAAAAGGGCAAATTAACGCCATTATAGCCATTGTTAGTGCAGCTGATTATTTAAACGTAATTCTAACGGGGAGAAACACCCACTGTATGTATTATTTCAAAGTTTAAAAAGTAAAAACATATTACATATGAATACACAGGAAAATGTCAGAGTCTGTAGGAAAATTTAGCTCACATGAACTTCATATTAATTTAAATTCATGTGAATCTCATGAAATTCACCTCAAACGAGCTCATACGTGAAAATCATCTGAATATTTGAATTTAATTTAAATCATGCAAAATACCATTTTTTTTCTTCTAAAGTTTCAGTGAAATACACGTGACAAATTTCTCATACCATTTTTTTTTTTAACTTTTTCGGATTCGAGCGTCACTCATGAGTCTTTTGTAGACGAAACGCGCGTCTGGCGTAATGATGATCTATGATGAGTTTATTGAGTTGATTCTCACGTGAGTAAATTTGCCTATATAAATCGATGATAGACCGATAATTGATAAAATATTACAATTATACAATTTATTACATCCAAAGATATCAGCCATTATTCCTATAACTCTTCACAAACACATTTCTGCGTATATCATCAAAATATATTTCATTTTAGACTATGTGGGTTGGAGAAGTTAAATGCATACGATATTTTAAACCAGTTAATTGAAGAGGCTGATTGAGATTATATATGGTAGGTTTATATATAGAGAAAGTGGTTTAACAATGTTATCGGACGGAATTCAATTATACCAGGTGATCCTCAGATGATCAATTGTACTTCAAAATTTCTTGTATATATATATATATATATATATATATATATATTATATTCATAAATTTAGAATGGAAATGGGGAATGTGTCAAAAAGACAACAACCCGACCAAATAACAGACAACAGCAGAAGGTCACTAATAATAGGTCTTCAATGACGCGAGAAATTCCCGCACCAGGAGGCGTCCTTCAGCTGGCCCCTAAATAAATATATAATACTGGTTCAGTGATAATGAACGCAATACTAAACTTCAAATTATACACACAAAACTAATTTAAAAGTTAAAAATATTACAAGACTAAACAAAGACCAGAGGCTCCTGACTTTGGACAGGCGCAAAAATGCGGCGGGGTTAAACATGTCTATGAGATCTCAACCCTCCCCTATACCTCTAGCCAATGTAGAAAAGTAAACGCATAACATACACACATTAAATTTCAGTTCAAGAGAAGTCCGAGTCTGATGTCAGAAGATGTAACAAAAGAAACAAAATGACAATAATACATAAAAAAAACCACAGACTACTAGCAGTTAACTGACATGCCAGCTCTAGACTTCAATTAATTTGTTATTCTTGTCCAAAACAAAAGAAAAAAGAAACTATCAATCAAACACGCCCACATGTACCCCACACAAACACTGTCAGCGGAATCAATTTATTATTACTTAGTGTTTTATACAAATGTCATTAAAACAAACTATATTAATTCGTCTATATTGACAATGATTCTCCATAAGGGCGATTAATGAAGATAGTAATCGAATGATAATTATGTACGCCAACATATAACTTGATGCACACAACAGATTTCAAAAGTATTTTTATTATACGGGTGCCGTTTCCTAAGGATATGGACAATCGGCAAGGTGAAAAGTAAATTTTGACAGCTTAAAATGAATACGAAAAAGTTATAGGCAACATCATTAAGTAATTATAATTTCAGCGACGAATAACCAACTACACAGCAAATTCAACGATAGCATACTAATATAAAATGTTCATATCTCTAAATATGTATTTCATTTATTATGCCTCACCTACGATAGTAGAGGGGCATTATGTTTTCTGGTCTGTGCGTCCGTTCGTCCGTCCGTCCGTTCGTTCGTTCGTTCGTCCATCTGTCCGTTCGTTCGTTCGTCTGTCCAAGGTTAAAGTTTTTGGTCGAGGTAGTTTTTGATGAAGTTGATGTCCAATCAACCTAAATCTTAGTATACATATTTCTTATGATATGATCTTTCTAATTTTAATGCCAAATTAGAGTTCTGACACCAATTTCACGGTCCACTGAACATAGAAAATGATAATGGGAGTGGGGCATCCGTGTACTGGGGACACATTTTTGTTTTAAAATAAAATGAGATTGTTTTGAAATATCGATATCCTTACCCTGAGCACACGAAAACCCATTCAACTTATCCATCCATGTAGAGCAGTATCTGCGTACCCTTCCAAAGTACATTCGTTTTTGGTCGGGTTCGTGTTGCTTAGTTATCGTGCTTTTTTTTCTTTAAACCAAAGGGTTGCTATAATATTTTTGACAGTAAAGTCAGTAAAAAAATGTTCCCGAAAGGGAGACAGAGCAGTTGTTACCTTATGAAAGATATTGTCAACCTTGGTTTTGCCACGGTTGATAATTTTTCTCAGGGTTACAATTTTATTCATCACCCTCTTGGCTATGTATTATTTATAAACTTTTCAGTCTGTATTACATGGTCATGAAATTTTTTTCTTTATTTCAGAGGGTATATAAACATGTGATATTATTCAAGACCAGTGACCTGTTTTTATTTGTGGTATTGACACTGCTTCGACAACAGAAATAGTACATACATGTACATAAAAAAAACTTTATTGCTGTACAAAGGATGCCTAATTTAGCCTTATTCCATAGAAATATTTTCATAGTTTATTTTTGTTTATTCGCGGATAAATTTATGTATTTCATGATATTTTCACTTAATACTTATACTGTATTAGAATGGATAAATGATCATTCGATGAACTTGAATAATTTTTTTTTTATTTAATGGTTGATTAACCATTTTAATCAGATTTGGTAAATACTTATGAAAGGACAAAAGTGAATAAGTATACATATCCTACACAGCACTATTAGAAAGTAAAGCGAAAACAGTCTTAAAAATGAAGCCAATACTTTACTTTAAATATCTAAAGTAAAAGAAGGGGCTATGATTGCAAATGAAAACTTAGCAGCTAGAGCACAAAAAACGTACAAACAATTGAAAACTTCTGGCATGGTTTTCCATACCTAGAGTTTAATGAGACGAGATAGTTAGTCTTGTGCTCAACCCCTTTACCTGCAGGCCAAGTGAATTTATAGTTAAGGTTCTATTCATTTAGATCACAAGCTAAGATCCCTCGAATTGGTTTCCGTGTTCAACTTGTGTCTCCTAAATGGATTGCCTTTCTGATCATGAGCTATCGACCCCTATCTGAACGACTATTTACCAATAGCTCGAACAAGGTTAACTTAATGAGTGCTAGAGCATATCCACACGCCCTTGTTTCTCCTGGATATTCTAGTCTTGCATAATCTGTCATGATGTCCTTGATATATGATTGCTGCTCACCTTTTTGCTCAGATTTGGACTGGCATGACCATCAAGATTATTGCCACATGCGAGTATAATCTACTTACCAGTATGGAGCACTTGAGAGCAACATTGTTTTTTTCTGGGATTCGTGTCAGTCAATCTGTACTTTTCAATCTTTTGTTTGTATACCGAAATTGATCTTATTTTTTATTTTGCCATGTTGTTGTCCATTTATTTTTGAATTATGAACTTTAATGTTCTTTGGTAATGTTCGCCCCTCTTTTAAACATGAATTTATAAGATATGCGAATATGACAAGCTATATAATCGTCGCGAGTCTAAAGGGTAAAGGATGAATAATATAGGAACATCAAAACAAAACGCTGAAATGGCAAAAACAAACGATATACTAACATCCTCTGTTCAGGTAGCTCGGTTAAACTATCCACTTCCTTATTTTATGAACTATACAACGACTAAATGTGTCATGTAGAAGCGAGGCAATAGATACAAAACCGACATTCAAACTTATTAGTGTAAAATAAACAAACTATGCTGTGGTCAACAAGAACAACAAAAACAAAAGCTAAAAAAGATTTTAAAAAGTAAAAGGACAAACACACAAACAACAGTACACAGAACACAATATATAAAACTAAAGACTGAGCAACACGAACCCCACCAAAACTGGTTGGTATCTCAAGTACCCCTGAATTGTAAGCAGATCCTGCTCCACATAGGGCACCTGTCGTGTTACTCTTGTTAGTTCAAACATGGTAATAACTCTAATTTGGTAAGTCTTATCCGGGGAAAAGGAGACGGTGGTACTTTCGACATTTCAAACATATCTGCTATAATTTATTAATATAGGCTGATTTACACATGTTCTGTACTTGTCGTGGTACTTCGTGCTGTCGTATTTCATCATAATAAAGAGTTATTTAGTTTTCCGGCATACAAGAGGTAATAGAATTCAACAATGAGAATAACATTTGCATTAATTTTTCAGTGCTTCATTATTGTATGCAAATCCATACACATTTGATAATTAAAAATTACTTCCTTGAATTTAATGAAATCACGAATCGTCCTGACTTGAAAGTAGTATTTACATTGTTGGTATATAATTCTCGACTGTGCTATTATATACTGATATGTTCATTCATTGCATAGCAATATAATATTTCCCACAGAAATTAACCAAAAGTTAGCGTGCAATAATTCCAATATTGCACTAGTGCAATAAATCTTTGAAATTAATGACGTCATCAACGACAAAATCTTAGTTTAAACCAATTTTAACTTTCAAATATTATATTGCTATACAATAAAAGGGTTATTGCATGAATATTGGGGAATATTGTCTCTCGTACAACATACATTGCTTTCGCAAGATCGTGCAATATAAAATTCTACTCTGGACAATATTCCCTAATATTCATGCAATAACCCTATATTTCAGATGATCGATAAAAATAAGGAAGTTAAAGTAAAATGGCACCACATGCGAACATATACATGATAGTGGCTTTCTTCTGATGTTGTCTTCAGAGGGCATCCACTTCAGTTAGCCCTTATATGGAACATATTGCCTCATTTTGTCGTAGTAATATTTGCATTGACTTTGGATATCAGTTATTCATCTTGAATATAAATACATATCTAGGTCGGGTGATCGTATTGTGACTGCTTAGTCTTTTTCTATTAGAACCAATATCGTGGATTGATTCCGGTAGTTCCTTGACATATTACACACCATTGTATCTCGGCGGGTTTCTGCATTACTGTTCTCGTCAAAGGAGTTCTCTCCTCCTAATTAAATTATATTAATTTAAAAGTTCATGTGGACCCTTTAGCTAAAACGGCAGTATTTTAACGTCAAAATTGACTCTGAGTACAAACAAATCTGTGCATCTGGAAAAGTTTTAAGGCATAGCATGTCCTAGATTAATTGAATTCAAATATGTTTTATGTTTTAGAAAAATAAAACTTCACAGGATTTTGCAGTGCACTTTTTTTCATTTCTCCAAAAGGTGTCAAAATAATCTAAGTTGGAAAAGAGGTTTGTACGGAAGCGTATTAGGGACATAGAAAAAATAAAATTGGCAGTGAACTTTTTTTTCAAAGTCGAAATTTTGACTTTTCAAATCTCGAAATTTTGACTTTAACTTGAAATTTTGACTTTTCAAATCCCGAAATTTTGACATAAACTTGAAATTTTGACTTTCAAAAATCGTAAAATTTTGACTTTTTGAAAAGTTGAAATATTGACTTTTTTGAAACTCGAAATTTCGACTTACAAAAAGTCGAAATTTTCACTGTACGGAAGCGTATTAGGGACATAGAAAAAATAAAAGTAGTAGTGAGATTTTTTTTCAAAGTCGAAATTTTGACATTTCAAATCTTAGAATTTCGACTTTAACTCGAAATTTAAACTTTTCTTATGTTGAAATTTTGACTTTCCAAAATCTTGAAATTTCGACTTTTCAAAGAGTCGAAATTTTGATATTTTTAGAATTTTAGACAACCCGTTATTCCGATACACGCATGTTACGACATACTTTTATTCAACAGTCTGATATATAAAGACAAGGGTTAATAGTTGTGTCATAAGAATGTCAACTTGTAGAGTTTAATCAATATTCCCAAAAAAAAGAACCATTTATTCATTTCAAAATTCCAAAACTAGAAAACCGAGCAGCTCATTTGTCGTCCTGAATATGCATGGCATTTTTGGCTACTTGATTTACCATTGTTTAAACAAGGCAAAGTCAGTGACTTGCTATTGGGAAACCAAACAGGCCTTTGAAACTGCGATGCTATATGTTCTCAGATATGACGATTCTATGACAGTGTCGTGGGAACTAAAACATGGAACAAAACCTATTTCAAAATATAAATTGCCAAAATGTGTTGATGACGCTTTAATAATTTGCGTCCATGGCTATTCCTTCTAACATTGTAATAACTGTGTTTGAATACTAACATCAAAGTTTTAAAAGAGATCAAAGTCGAAATTTCGATTGTAAAAAAAATTTGAAATTTTGAGTTTAAAAAAAGTCGAAATTTTGAGTTTAAAATAAGTTGAAATTTCGAGTTTAAAATAAGTCAAAACTTCGAGTTTTAAAAAAGTCGAAATTTTGAATTTAAAATAAGTTGAAATTTCGAGTTTAAATAAGTCGAAATTTTGAGTTTTGTAAAAGTCGAAATTTTGAGTTTAAAAAAGTCGAAATTTCGAGTTTAAAGTGAAAATTTCTACTTTTTGTAAGTCGAAATTTCGAGTTTCAAAAAAGTCAATATTTCGACTTTTCAAAAAGTCGAAATTTCACGATTTTTGAAAGCCAAAATTTCAAGTTTATGTCAAAATTTCGGGATTTGAAAAGTCAAAATTTCAAGTTAAAGTCAAAATTTCGAGATTTGAAAAGTCAAAATTTCGACTTTGAAAAAAAGTTCACTGCCAATTTTATTTTTTCCCTATGTCCCTAATACGCTTCCGTAGGTTTGAGAACTTCCCAACAGGTAATTATTGAAGTGAGCTGTATTGATTGACATGGACAATAGATACGGTAAGGGAGCTACCATTTGATTTTTATGGGGGGGGGGGGGGGGTAGGATGAAATTTGAAAAAATAGGCAGGACAGGAGTTTTGAGTAAAAAAAAAGGCAGGATGAGACACTTTGCAAAAAAAAAGGGTAGGATGACAATTTAGGTAAAAAAAATCAGGATAAACTAATAAAAAAAAGGCAGGACCGAATAGAGTGAAAAATAAAAAGGCAGGATAGAGATTACAACTAAAAAAAAAATGCAGGACAAAATTTTTCATCCTAGCCCCCCCCCCCCCCCCCCCCCAAAAAAAAAAAATCAAATGGTTGCTCCCTAACCCGACAATTTAAACTGTGTACCTGAGTGGACCATATCAAGCGAAATTCAACTGTTTGTTAATTTAATCATCTTCTGCAGGGACGAAAAAAGTGCACTGCATTTTCTAAATCATACAATGCATTTGAAATATATTCATCTAGGGCATGCTATGCTTTAAACTTTTTGATGTGAAAATGCAGCTATTTTAGTCAAAGGGTCCACATGAACCTTAAGGAGGCGCTTGTGTTTTGTTTTTCCCTATACTTCATACAAGATAACAAACAGTCACACAACGATTCAATTTGTATATTCTTATAAATCTTATCAACGGCGATTTCTCGAGTCACGTATCGCTAAAATTGCACGTATAGCATTGATCAGTGATTTTATTGTTATCAGTGATTTTATTGTTATCAGTGATTTTATTGTTATAATAAATTGATGTGTTATGATTGCCAGTGAGACTACTATTTAACTGAGAAAAAATCTTACATATTTATATTAGTAGCTATAGGTTAGATTGTTTGTTTATAATTCACGATCGTTTTAGCATGAACTGATATGAAGATTTACAGAAGATTGGTAAAAAGCAGAACATTAAAAGTAAAAATTCATCAGTGTAGATCGTTTGATCAGTTTGGAAAATAAATCTATCAAAATATGTTGGAAATTAAATGAGGTTTTTTTTCAATTTGCATCGGTAAATTTAGTTGTGTTTAAATTATTTTGAAATGAGTGTGCTTACTAATCTTTTTGTAATATTTTATATAACATTATCCCATTTTGAAAAAAAATATACATGAACCTGGTCTGTCACCAATTTATATCTGAATCTTTCCTAATTGATAGACACTTTCATGTGATTTTGTATTCAGGAGGCATACATAACAGATAGTCCTTAGGAATGGTTCTACTCTATTTTTTCATACAGACATTTGAAATTGCGTATATACTTATCTATCTAGGTGTAGTTTTTGCATCTAGACAGATTATTGTGCGATATCATTTTGGGACACAAAGTCATGATATATGTGATGTGTGGTTTATTGTCGCATCACACACCATTGTGTCTTGAAGAGATTTGTGTATCTCCATTACTTTTTCGTTGTTGATGACTTTACTGTATACGATGAACAGTAACATAACTTCCATTTAAATACAGCTGCTATTTGAGATACATGTCAGGATATGTTCATCCTTTACCGATAAATTAAGCTCGAAGAAGATGAAAATTGGGGCAACGATGGATACTTTGACAACTTGAAAGTAGAAAGTAATATTACTTACTGTGGATTCAGTATAATTCGTTTGAGGTTTATTGTTGTTGATTTCGTAGTTAAAAGTGAATCAAGAATCTAAATGTTCAACAAATTAAAAATGTAGTATTGGTCTATCTGCAAACCTTACTAAAACTACGAAATCAAATATCCACAAAAATACTAATTTTCCTTAATCCACGAAAACAAACTGATACACATGAAAACTAATGAATCCACAGAAATGAAAAAGTAAAACAAGGAAGAAATACCTAAAAAGAGCATAGATATACTCAAGATCATTCTGCTTTTGTGTAAAATGCAAAAAAACACGGATCAAATAATACAGATATTTTACGCAAACAAAAGCCTGCTTATAGATATGGATACTACAAAGAGGAATGTAGACAGATACATGTATATCCTGTTTGAGAACCAAAATAAAAAAAAAAACCAGAACTTTCATCCTAGATTAATGTGAATGATTAAACTGACCATCGATAAATGATGCAACTAGCACAATTAGACAACAGTTTACCGTCATTAAAGGTATAGAGCCATAATGACTTGTCGAAAAATATTATCTAATCCTGTTTTTAACAAACACATAGATCTCCGCAAAAATGGGGGTGTCATTGACTGATGGCCACACACATAGGCTGTCAGAATGGTGAACTATATATATGAGCTTTGGAATCTGATATAATCCCAATGATAGAAACACTCTGAAGCTTAATTGGATATACTGGGTTTGACACATCATATTATATTATTCAATATGTTTTCCATATAAATGATAGCTATGAATGTCGGACAAAAATCATAGCAAATATAGTTACGTTGGCATATGGGGAAAATACAAAATCTGAACAATACAAAAGACAAAAAACTGAAATTATTATGTACAATTTAGATGGACAAAAACAATTTGCATCATTACCTCTAAACTCTTTGTAAAAAATCTTTAAAAAGGGGGAAAACGATAACACGGTGTGCAATGTAAATCTGTAAACGCCCTGGCAATCATCAACTTAATGCCATCTGTGATGCATGTGAGGATAAAATAGTATTAGCAAATATGAATCAAACAGCATAAATGTGTTAACACTGCACCATCCCTTTGATGCAATTCTTTAGAAAAACTGATCTACTGACAGAGGGACGAAAAATACAAGAGGGACAGTCAAACTCATAGATCAAAAATAATCTGGCAACGCATAGCTAAAAATAAATAGACAAACAGACAAATAATAGGATATTGAGATTTAAAACCTTGAAATATTTCTAATTCGAAGTCCTTTTTCCTGTTTTGAGAAGAAACCATTCACAATATGGGAACTTTGCAAAGCTATGTTGTATGATTTTGATATTATTTTGTTTAATTGCAGATGTTCAAGAGTATGTTTTTTTAGAAACTTTTTAAGACGTTAGAGCATTTGTTAATTTTTAAAACACCCATAAAACCTTGAGGTAAGAATCTAACATCTTCTTCTGTTATTCAATTTAAAAGCCTTCTTAGTCAGCACAAAAACACAGACACATTAAATTTTCTCAGTTAATTATAATGTTTGTCTATTAAGAATGAAGTCAAATGCACGTCTTAATGTAAGTATAAAATGCATTTTCTTTTAATAACATCTACTATCTTCATACGTTATCATCAAAGACTCAATCTAATCAAATACGTTAGGTCTTCATATACAATAAAGCACGTGAGCCTGTCTTGTGATACATTATAAGCGACCTCTTGGCCTTTTGTAGTAACAATTGTAGTGGTTCAATTATAATTGTAATTTCAAACCTCAATATCCTCTTATTGAAGAAAAGTACAAGAACTTAAACAGTGTATATAAAGTGCGAATCCAGCTAGTTCATTTTACTGTTATATGCGGGTATGTCTATTGTAGAATAAAGGATCATGGGAAAACTGTTTTCGTTTTGAAAATATCAAGTGAAAGGATTTTAAGTAAAGTTTAAACATATTTTCATTGTGATATGTCTTTATAATATACAAACATAGCATTAAAGTTCAAATAAGTGTTATAAAAGCATCATAATATAGCATATCGATTATTGAAAGCGATCCATTTTAACTATAGATGCGATGAATTATCACTGTTAGTGCAGTCATTATTAATATAGAATTTTCAAAGATGCGAGGAATTTTTATTGTAGAATTATGTGATGAATGCACTTGCAACAAATGAAAAAAAAACTTAGTTGATGACTTTAGGATTTATGATACATGTATTTTCAAATTGAAATACAAACTCCTCATTCATTCCTCATCAAATATATAGCTTTTCAAACTTGTAACAAAAGCGATTCTCAAAATGTCATATTGTTTTCTTACGATTACGTTTCTCCTTGATTTTAACTTATATAGGGAATCACTGGAGCGTGACAGCAGGGGGGCCCTCTTAGGCAGTCAGTGGGCCCCTACTTATGAAAAATTCTAGATCCGCGAATGGATACTACCGCAGAGGTAAAACCATGCACATTTGGGTTATTGTACACGAAATGCATGCTACAATTCATGTTTGATGATTTTAGACCCTTTAGAACTCTATGTGGGCTATTTCAGCAACTAGGCAAACAATCCCCAAACTAGATACACGGTTAGATTCAGCATGTCAACGAATTCCAAATATCCATATTAAAGGACTTTTGTCTATAAATTTGGACCCCACAAAATTGAAAAAGGGACCAAAAATATAAAAAAATGCATGCACTGGATACATTTGTTATTGAAGGCATGACTGTAACAATAGGATGAATATACAAAAATATCTTATTCTGGGGTCTCATTGGGGGTTCTGATCCCGGATCCCGCTTACTGTTTTCGCAGATTCCCGTATTCCGCTTACTAGTATTGTTTTGTCAGATTCCCGCATCCCGCTTATACTATGCAGTTCTAATTTTTTGTAATTATCCGTGTCCCGCTAGACTTCATTTCCCGTTTTTCACTACACAATCATTTGACTTTCACCTGTCACGCTTGCAAAAAATCGGCAATCCGGCGTGACGCTTATACCCAAATACGACCTACTATTTTACTCTATTTTGACTCATATTAAGCCCATTATAAATATATTAAAAAAGTAGCGTAGATTTTTTTATCCCTTTTTATCCCATCTCGTTTCGTTTTTGAGCCATATATAGATGTCGTATGTGACAATGAGACAACTCTCCATCCGAGTCACAATTTATAAAAGTAGACCATTATACGTCAACATACGGTCTTCAACATGGAGTCTTGGCTCACACCGAACAGCAAGTTATAAAGGGATCCAGTGTAAAACCTTTTAAACGGGAAAACAAAGGTGCAATCTATATCAAGATGTAGTACGTAATTAGTGGTGAAGTGTCATGAAATGGATAAAAAAAATAAGGATAAAGATCCCTATACGCTTTATAAGAAACTAAATGGAATACATTTGAAATAAATGTTATTTCTATTGAATTTATTAGAGTGTTTTAAAACCAAACTTTCCTCCGTAAGTTAAATTTTATCAAATCTTTCTCTTACTTTATCTATTGTTTGAGCAAGTCGGCTAAATTAAGGCTTTACAGCTAATTTCCCAACCAGGCTCAAGCTAGCAGCCTCTCGCCAGCAGCCACTTCGCTAGCAGCCAGTTTTCAGATATATCTATAAACCCAAAAGTTGCATGAGATTCAAACGTACTTTAAATGTTTTTATCAATCATATAATCACAAAATAATCTGTTTTTATACATGAGTGAGTAGCCGAAAACACTATTTAATGTTTTTTTTTTCTTCAAATTAACATATAATTTCCTGATCATTACTTTATTCGCTTTTCATATACCAAACAGCGTGCTGCGCCCAATTTTAAATAGTGTATGAAGAATAGTAAATAGCTATGCACTTATTTAAATGCTGGCAAAATTGTTGTAACATGACATCGACGTTTCCATAAGAAATCAATTTTGTGACATTGTAAGAAATAGCTTTCCATAGTCTCGGCATCCTGTCAAGTAGTTCCGAAAAAGTATCAATAGTTTTGCATTACAAGAATAGAAAATTGCACTCGTGCTTTGCTATTTTTTTGTCAGACAAATTTGTTTTGACAAATGATTCTACTTCTGAACAAGCGGAATGCGCTCACATTTGATTATACGAAAGGTTTATTTGTTGTACTTAATGTATGGTGTGAACGGAAAATATAAATTAGCAGTTTATAAACGAAACCTGCCTTTGGACCTATGGTCAAATTTTCCCACCTGGGCCTTTTGACCCATTGGACCTTAGACCCTTACCTATCATTTGCACCTAGTGGGTAAAAAAGTATTGCCGTAGGGAATTTTTGACAGACTTTTGAAAATTTGGGGTAGGCATGTTTGACCCTTAAGACCTAAGCTCGGACCTATGGTGAAGACAAACTATGAGTTGTCCCACCTGGACCTTTTGGCCCATTGGACCCTAGCCCATTACCTACCATTTCCACCTAGTGGCTAAAAAAGTATTGCCGTAGGGAATGTTTTACACTCTTTTAGAAATTGGGGTAAGGCATTTTTTTTAAATCTAACTTTGGACCCATGGTGAGGACAAACCATGAGTTGTCCCACCTGGACCTTTTAAACCATTGGACCTTAGACCCTTACCTATCATTTGCACCTAGTGGGTAAAAAAGTATTGCCGTAGGGAATTTTTGACAGACTTTTGAAAATTTGGGGTAGGCATGTTTGACCCTTAAGACCTAAGTTCGGACCTATGGTGAAGACAAACTATGAGTTGTCCCACCTGGACCTTTTGGCCCATTGGACCCTAGCCCATTACCTACCATTTCCACCTAGTGGCTAAAAAAGTATTGCCGTAGGGAATGTTTTACACTCTTTTAAAAATTGGGGTAAGGCATTTTTTTTAAATCTAACTTTGGACCCATGGTGAGGACAAACCATGAGTTGTCCCACCTGGACCTTTTGAACCATTGGACCTTAGACCCTTACCTATCATTTGTACCTAGTGGGTAAAAAAGTATTGCCGTAGGGAATTTTTGACAGACTTTTGAAAATTTGGGGTAGGCATGTTTGACCCTTAAGACCTAAGTTCGGACCTATGGTGAAGACAAACTATGAGTTGTCCCACCTGGACCTTTTGGCCCATTGGACCCTAGCCCATTACCTACCATTTCCACCTAGTGGCTAAAAAAGTATTGCCGTAGGGAATGTTTTACACTCTTTTAAAAATTGGGGTAAGGCATTTTTTTTAAATCTAACTTTGGACCCATGGTGAGGACAAACCATGAGTTGTCCCACCTGGACCTTTTAAACCATTGGACCTTAGACCCTTACCTATCATTTGCACCTAGTGGGTAAAAAAGTATTGCCGTAGGGAATTTTTGACAGACTTTTGAAAATTTGGGGTAGGCATGTTTGACCCTTAAGACCTAAGTTCGGACCTATGGTGAAGACAAACTATGAGTTGTCCCACCTGGACCTTTTGGCCCATTGGACCCTAGCCCATTACCTACCATTTCCACCTAGTGGCTAAAAAAGTATTGCCGTAGGGAATGTTTTACACTCTTTTAAAAATTGGGGTAAGGCATTTTTTTTAAATCTAACTTTGGACCCATGGTGAGGACAAACCATGAGTTGTCCCACCTGGACCTTTTAAACCATTGGACCTTAGACCCTTACCTATCATTTGCACCTAGTGGGTAAAAAAGTATTGCCGTAGGGAATTTTTGACAGACTTTTGAAAATTTGGGGTAGGCATGTTTGACCCTTAAGACCTAAGTTCGGACCTATGGTGAAGACAAACTATGAGTTGTCCCACCTGGACCTTTTGGCCCATTGGACCCTAGCCCATTACCTACCATTTCCACCTAGTGGCTAAAAAAGTATTGCCGTAGGGAATGTTTTACACTCTTTTAAAAATTGGGGTAAGGCATTTTTTTTAAATCTAACTTTGGACCCATGGTGAGGACAAACCATGAGTTGTCCCACCTGGACCTTTTGAACCATTGGACCTTAGACCCTTACCTATCATTTGTACCTAGTGGGTAAAAAAGTATTGCCGTAGGGAATTTTTGACAGACTTTTGAAAATTTGGGGTAGGCATGTTTGACCCTTAAGACCTAAGTTCGGACCTATATATGGTGAAGACAAACTATGAGTTGTCCCACCTGGACCTTTTGGCCCATTGGACCCTAGCCCATTACCTACCATTTCCACCTAGTGGCTAAAAAAGTATTGCCGTAGGGAATTTTTTACACTCTTTTAAAAATTGGGGTAAGGCATTTTTTTTAAATCTAACTTTGGACCCATGGTGAGGACAAACCATGAGTTGTCCCACCTGGACCTTTTGAACCATTGGACCTTAGACCCTTACCTATCATTTGCACCTAGTGGGTAAAAAAGTATTGCCGTAGGGAATTTTTTGACAGACTTTTGAAAATTTGGGGTAGGCATGTTTGACCCTTAAGACCTAAGTTCGGACCTATGGTGAAGACAAACTATGAGTTGTCCCACCTGGACCTTTTGGCCCATTGGACCCTAGCCCATTACCTACCATTTCCACCTAGTGGCTAAAAAAGTATTGCCGTAGGGAATTTTTTACACTCTTTTAAAAATTGGGGTAAAGCATTTTTTTAAATCTAACTTTGGACCCATGGTGAGGACAAACCATGAGTTGTCCCACCTGGACCTTTTGAACCATTGGACCTTAGACCCTTACCTATCATTTGCACCTAGTGGGTAAAAAAGTATTGCCGTAGGGAATTTTTGACAGACTTTTGAAAATTTAGGGTAGGCATGTTTGACCCTTAAGACCTAAGTTCGGACCTATGGTGAAGACAAACTATGAGTTGTCCCACCTGGACCTTTTGGCCCATTGGACCCTAGCCCATTACCTACCATTTCCACCTAGTGGCTAAAAAAGTATTGCCGTAGGGAATTTTTTACACTCTTTTAAAAATTGGGGTGAGGCATTTTTTTTAAATCTAACTTTGGACCCATGGTGAGGACAAACCATGAGTTGTCCCACCTGGACCTTTTGAACCGTTGGACCTTAGACCCTTATCTATCATTTGCACCTAGATGGTAGAAAAGTATTGCCGTAGGGAATTTTTGACAGACTTTTGAAAATTTGGGGTAGGCATGTTTGACCCTTAAGACCTAAGTTCGGACCTATGGTGAAGACAAACTATGAGTTGTCCCACCTGGACCTTTTGACCCATTGGACCCTAGTCCATTACCTACCATTTCCACCTAGTGGCTAAAAAAGTATTGCCGTAGGGAATGTTTTACACTCTTTTAAAAATTGGGGTAAGGCATTTTTTTTAAATCTAACTTTGGACCCATGGTGAGGACAAACCATGAGTTGTCCCACCTGGACCTTTTAAACCATTGGACCTTAGACCCTTACCTATCATTTGCACCTAGTGGGTAAAAAAGTATTGCCGTAGGGAATTTTTGACAGACTTTTGAAAATTTGGGGTAGGCATGTTTGACCCTTAAGACCTAAGTTCGGACCTATGGTGAAGACAAACTATGAGTTGTCCCACCTGGACCTTTTGGCCCATTGGACCCTAGCCCATTACCTACCATTTCCACCTAGTGGCTAAAAAAGTATTGCCGTATGGAAATTTTAACAGCTTTTAAAAGATAAGGTGTAGGCCAATGGAACTTTGCAATTTGAAAGCTATGGTATGAAAAAATCAAGGCGCACTGGGTATGATTACCACGACTTTCACGGACGGTATGATTGACAGTGTCAAGATATGATTTTTAGACCAAAAAAATTGTGTCTAATAAATTGAATTGGGGATGGGGGTTGGGGTAACCTAAATTGATCTTTTTTATTGTTGGGATGAAGACATGGATCCAATAGCGGACATAAAGTAAGTTGTTGAAAATGTCAAATCCCTGAGAGTTATTACCAAAATGAAGCACCTTTGATGGTACTCCCGGTTTGGGAAAGATCAGTTGGTTGAGTTGATTGTAACAGAAGAAACCAACCTTAAATATCAGTGCGTCCAAAACCCAAGACGAGGAAGACGATTATCACCCAGGCAAAAAAACTTGGATTGAAAGGTATTAGCAGGCTGTCGATAGTGCATCCGCCAACGAAAGCATTGAAAGAGGCATATACTACCTGGAAGATGACCCCCATTATTGCTATGGATGTGCAGACTTTCCTTGACGTCTCTCAGATGTCACTGGAGGAACTTATAACAATTTGGACATTGAAAGGAGCAAAAATCAATGTGGTGCTAACTTTACCTTTGTGCATATTAATCCATCAGGTAATGCAGATGATGAGAACAAGGGATACTTTCACTCGAGATTTTCACCGAGGCCACGATCTTAGCTGAAACCCTTGATTAGATGGACAAAAAGATCGGAGTAAAGATTGCCCAGTGAACCTCTGAAAAAATGTGGCTGAACATTGAAACCAATTGTAAAACTTCAAGTCAATATTAACAAACACCGGCCGCTTTGAAAGAAGGCTGTAAACAATATGAAAAAACTGATGAGGATTCTTTTAAGTGGGCCATACTTTCGGCCTTGCACCATGACGAGGTATACCCAAAACATACAGACATGATAACACAGTACCACCGTGGCAGGAAGAGCTCAATCTGAAATGAAGATGTAGTTCTCGGTCAGCCTTAAGGGTATTGGTAAGTTTGATAAGGTCAATTCAACTCTGACAGTCAATGTATTATAAATTAACGACAATGAAGTATACCCGCTGCGCATATTAGACGTTAGCGAACAGCGGGAGAGAGACATCAACTTGATGCTGATAAAAAAGTCTTGGCTGGTGTTGAGCCAGACTTCAGACCACAATTGTGAGACCCGCCTGTGCTACAGGTGCGTGAACCAGTTCATTAAAGAAGTCCTGGGGACCCACAAAGAGTGTTGCGTCAACCACAAGGCGGTTAAGATCGAGCTGCCCAAGCTTATTAAGGAAGGGAATTTTAGTGTTTAACCGAGAAGGTTGAAACCAGGATTAATAAACCACATACGAAAGCCTACCAAAAGCACATGCCTTCGTGTTTCTGCTACCCCATCAAGTGCTTTGACGACAAGGTGTATACCAAGGCACCAGTTCTGTATATCATGCAAAAGCCGAACGAAGATGTGGCACAGATCTTTGTTGAATGCCTTGAGAAAAAAAATCAAGGCCATTTAAACCTGAAACTATCTTATGCAGGATATGGTCTTGACGAAAGAGGACAAGAAAACCACCAGGAGGCCACGCAGAGCTGGTTGTGTGATTGTTCGCTTGGTGAGGACAAGATGAGGGATTACTGCCACTTTACCGAAAATACAGGGGCGCAGCACATAACCAGTGTTACCTGAAGTACAAAATGTTTATACCTGTATTTTTCACAATCTGGCCGGGTATGATAGTTATCTGTTCATTAAGAACCTGGGATCGACACCGGGGCAGCTCACATGCATTCCCAAATTCGGAGGAAAAGTACATCTGGTTTAGCAAGACATTTCAGGTGAGCGAGTACAAGATCAAAGACGAGGAAATGAAACCCCTTCACCAGAGTTTGAGGTTTGGACAGTCTCAAATTTATGATTGCGAGCCTGAATAGCTTGGTAAACTCAAGTCCAACAGCAGCCTTCAAGAATGTATTTGGTAGAGGAGCGTTTGATCCCGAATTGTAGCGGGTGATACCCGCGGAGTCCGAAAACGGTCGGAAAATCACACTGCGCGAGGTCATAGACAGGCGTAAGCTAGAATACATTGTGTCACACCGCGAATATTTTAGCTGGGAAGCAGGCTTATAAAAGGGAAGAAGCTGGACAAGAACGCACATCTGACACTCATACACGGCTACCTTGCGCAGGAGTGCCCAACCTACATAGCTATCCTGGTACTGTCACGACAATGGTATCAACTGCGCCGGGTTCGACGCCTGCATTGCGACGAGTACATGACAGATAAGATTGTATACACGAGAAATGTCTGGGACTAAGCCAAGGCACATCTTTTGGCCATCATAAGTGGGAATGAGTGGGAGGCAGGCCAAGGTTACACTGAAGGATCCGAAGTGGTATCAGGACTGAGACATATCACAGACTCTATTGTAAAATTGCAGCCGTACCTTTATGAGCAGGCGAAAAATTCAATGTAATGTAGGGGCACCTACTACAACATCGATGGAAGTACGGTGAACTATGTAATTTGTAGTTTGAAGAACAAGGCACTTATGGTGGCGTTTGATTACTTGACAGAACAGGACATTGAAGTTGAATCACTTGTAATTGACGGTATCGTGCTTTACATGGACAATTTGTCATCAGAACGAATTTCCTGGGTGCTCGCCGTCTGTTCATAGAGAGTCAAGGAGGTCAAGTGATGTATAATCACCTTCACCAGACATGGATGAAGGCTATGATATACCAGTTGAAGTGCCGGCCATGGACGAAAATTTACTCTTGCGACAGAGTGTGTACCCTGTTGACTATATGGATGGGTTCAAGCAACTTGAGTAAACCGAGCAAGACGAAAAAGCATTGATGGCAGCGTTCGATTCGCTGACAAGCCCATTTGGATCGCTGGAGGTCAATGGTAGCACGATCAACAAGGACAATGAGCACGCCGGGTGCTCACAGAGAGTCAAGGAAGTCATGGATGAAGGTAATTATAAACCTGCTGACGCGCCGGGGAAGTCTCTTGATGAAGGTTTACTCTTGCGAAAGGGTGTGTACCCTTATGACTATGTGTGGATGGGTTTGAAAAACTCCAGGAGACCGAGTTGACACCCAGTGAAGCATTATACAATACCATCACCGGTGAGGTAGTAAGCCATGCAGACTATGAACTAATACGCGCAGCAAGTGTGTGAAAAGAGATGGATATCGCCAGCATGAGAGAGTATCATGACTTGTATCTGAAAACGGATGTACTCTTGCTGTGCGACGTGTTTGAGAACTTCAGAGATGCAGAAGGGATTAGAGGTGGCTCAGCGCAGCTAACGCAGCGGTTTGCCAAAGTCAACAACCCTTATGTCGAAGGATTCAATGCCGACAAGCCTACCAACTACTTGATGTATGCGGATGCTGATAACCTGTATGGATGGGATATGAGAAGCTATCCACCGATCGGTGGCTTTGAATGGATTAACACCGACGTAACCAACCTTTGAGACCCTTGCAGTGAAGACGACTAATGATTTATATTGGAGGTAGACTTCGAATATCTCAAGGAACTTCATGACTACCACAATGGCTACTCGCTTGCCCCGGAAACTGTACAGCTGAACAAAGTAAAGAAACCTCGGAGACAAACTGAGGTATGTTGTATACTACGTCAACCTAAACAGTACTTACGCTCAGACTCAAGATCAGGAAACAACACCGTTATACGTTTTAACCAGATCATATGGCTGAAGATCTACTAGTATATAGATCTAACCACCGCGCTCAGAGCCGCTGCCACCACTAACTTTGAAAAAGACTTTTTCAAGCTCATGAACAATGCGTTGTCGGAAAGACCATAGAAAATATCCGCAAGAGGGTTGACGTCCGAATGGTTACCAACGAGAAAAAAGTGATGAAGCTCGTCACCAAGCTCAATTTTGATCGCTGTATTAACTTCAGTGAGTATCTTGCAGCCAAGCACATGCGTAAGACCAAATAGAAATTTAACAAGCCAATTTACCTAGACATATCTAAGACCTTAATGGCGGACTATGTTTACAAGTACCTAAAGCCAATATACCGTGACAAGACAACCATCTGTTACACCGACAGTATCGTTTACAATGTCGAACCTCCAGATGTCTACAAAGACATTAACGAATACTGGCGGCAGAAGTTCGGCACATTCAACTATTCAAGTGACCACACTTCCGGTATCAAATGAGGTCTGAACAGGAAAATTCTTGGAATGTTCAATGATGAATAAGCCGGAGTCCCCATGACTGAGTCTTGGATTGCGGTCCAAGATATACGCGCTCAAGGTTGGCTAGCGCAAAGCGAAGAGGGGTTTTGGTAAAAGCGTAGACCGACAAAGTATTACTTTGACTCTAATGGTTTGCAAACGCCCGACGAGATGGTAGACTATTTGTAGCCTGAGATCCTTTTCAAAACTGATGAACTTGAGACGCGAGGGGGTGTGGTGTGTGGTCACTTTTGTCTGTCCGTTTTGAAGATGTTGACAATGGGAAAATCGTGGAAAATGCAATCTTTTCGCTCTATAAATAAATGGATAAGTTTGGATCCCATGCAAGACAGTGCATATCGTCTGGTGGATCGTGCATCATTTCGATATGAACGAAAATCGCATTACTAGCCTATGATATCCCAAGGACAGCTCGGATGCTGTGACAAAACGGTAGGTGACCAAGCAGTTGAAAGATGGTATAAAAGACAACAATGAGCTAGAGGCTGCGCTAGAAGCGATCGTGAAATAGCTCTCGAGGACATAAAAAAATACCTTGTCGGTATCGAGAAAAAAGTGGGAAAGTGTCTACCTTGCGGCACAAGAACTAGTGACCAAAGGATGGTATATGCAAAGAACTATGTGGATCTAAGCATGGCGGTTCTAGAGAAAATCAATACCAATTGAAGGTGAAGTCTTATCACACGGCGGACAGGAGACGGTGCGAATCGAATCTCATATCTGAAGAGGACCTGCGCAACTATATGATAACACAGCAGTTTTTTTCCAGTCATATGAACTAGTCTATTGCACATCCGCAGCTTTGACCCAATAGTTGAACTCCGTGGCCATGGGGTACCCCTCCACTTGACGTTACGCCCTTTCATCCCTCCCATGTTCTTCTACGCAAGATATGTTCGATGCGGTAGGTATTTTGACACTCATATCAACAAGGTCGGCCGCCTAGGTCTCATCCACACCACACTACTACACCGCGTTTTTAAAACGTGCCTCGAACTGGTTTGTGCAACTCATCCGCTAAATCATCGGTCCAGCGAACTTTTGTTTTCTAAGTACTCAGACCAAATCGAGTTTTGGTATCGATGATGCTGTGGTCCATGCGTTCGCGTGTGGAAGTGTTGGCAATGGTGTTAAGCGAGGCTAGCATAGCTTTGCTACAGATGGGGTAACGGGCGGTTTTATCCTTGTGCTGGGCATAACAGAGATCGTGGTGATATACAGCCTGGTAAACTCGGTTAATGTGGTTTGACCAAGCGTTCTGGGTGCAGGCGCTTGCTAAGTTTAATCTCTGGCCCGGTAAAGTTGTGTCCGGGTAGACGCATTTCCATGGGTGATCGGTTGATTACTAGTAGTTTGTCCATGAACCCTGCACCAATTGCAGCAACACACTGAGACTTCATGGCACCGCATACCTTACAATTTCTAACTTTAATCCGTCGCCTGTTCGATTCCTGGTCATTACCTCGCTGGGGTTAACTATGTCCGTCTTCCAATGACATTGCAAGCAAAAGTTCATCGCTATTTTATTCAATTAAATGAACGTCGAAGACATTTCCTACAGTGCCAACGCCCCCAACAGGAGCAATCGCTACCTCCTGCCGCAATCAGAAGGTTTATCATTGGGAAGTCAGACCAGTGGCGGATCCAGAGGGGGGGTTCCGGGGGTCCGCACCCCCCCTTTATTTTGGCCGATCAATGCATTTGAATCGGGACATATGTTTGCACCCCCCCCCCCTGCACCCCCCTTTGCCCTGGGCTAGCACCCCCCCCCTTTCGAAAATTCCTGCATCCGCCACTGCAGACTGTGGTAAAACAACGCTGTTAAACAACATAATCCTGTGCGATGGATGCCTCAAGTACGATCAATTGTACGTCTTCGGGAAATCGCTTCACCAGCCCATCTACCGGGTGTTGCAGCAAACGCTGGGAACAGGCTTCACTAAGGAAGATATCCCAAACATCGTACAGTGCAAAGGCAAGTCACCCTACATCGTTGATCGATGTGGTCAACGCCTTACCACCACCACGACACCCGAGTGGTATCGAAACTTTTTCTTCGAGCAAAGGAGCGATGAACTAAGCCCCGGAAACTCGACCAAACCTCATTGTGTTCGACTACTACGTGAGTGATCGCCACAACATTGATTGTTTTTAATTGTGACAACTACTTCAACTGTCCCGCCAGTCTATCCGGGAGAATGCCAATGTCCTATGCTTTTTCTAGCATGATGCTAACAATTTCGAACAAATCCGACGAGATCACTGCAACAATCTCACCAAGGAATACTAGTAGTTTGGCATTCAGTGTAAACATTGCTGGTCAAAAGCCTATGTATTTGTAACCATCGATATTAAAAGCACCAAGGCAAATGGAAAATATCGATGCAATTTTATGAGTTTTATAGGTATAGTATAAATAATAAATTGTTACAAAGATAATCCCTCGAAGTACAAGGATTCAGAGTTCCTAGAGTATTCATTGTCAGATATTGAACTGGAGCTAGAGTTCGATCCCCAGCCTAAGAAATACGAATGGCCCTGAAATGTAAATTTGAGTCGGCCCCGGGCAAGGTATGAAGACTGTGTTACAAGTGTGGTTGGGTTGTGTTTCATTATGTATGTCCAGATATGGATGAAAGTCTGTTGAATTGGCTATAAACATAATGGAAGATCCCAACGCCCACAACAACCCAAATGCCCGCCAAAACTTTTTTCGGTCATCAGTGCAATCACCGATGCAAACCGCGTAAAGACGTATGTCTCAGATACAGGAATCTTCAGAAGATTGGCATTCGACCCACGCTTGAACCATCGCATATAATCGATCGACCTGGGTCGACTTGGTATTCGAACCAACAGTATTGGGGTGTTCAAGATACTCGAAGGCGTTCACACCAACGCTGAAAAGTTACGGTGCCATGTATCAATGCAATTCCACCCTCTTTAAAACGGCGAAGGCGAACAAGAGTTAAAAGGAAGGAAATCGTATCCCACATCTACCAGAGGATTAAGTTTGGCAGTGGACTGCCAGTCGTGTTTCTTCCTGCCAACTTCAAGCAGCTTCTCGATCGCTTGGAACTGTGTGCTGCAGCTTACCGAGCAGGAAATAATGGTGTGCGCAACGAAATTGTGTCGATTATTGATGCTATGAAAAAGGGTACACATATCAGCATTGAGGAATATAAGGCGCTTCATCGTAGCTTCCTATAAATAAATGTTGCAAATAATAAAAAGTTATGCACGAAAGTACGACTACGGTAGGACAGGTTTGTTTGACACAGTAGCCTTGAAAGGTGTTGAAAAATAAGGTTGGTAAAGTGGTATAAACCATCTACTACTTCGTCAACGGTAAAAATACATACATTATGTCTGACATACTTACAATCACCGAAGGATTGACTTTCGATGAAAGTCTCCAGGGATTTATCAGGTTCACGAATACGAACCGCAAACTGGTGCCAACCTGAATAATCAAGGTGATATCCTAATCAATATCGAAACCCAAGACTTATTACTCCATCCCGCTGAAAGTTATCTTTTGTTAGAGGGGCAACTTCAAAAGAACGACAGTAGTGCATATGCTGATGCAGATCTAGTGTCTCTCTTTCACAATGGAATCATGTATCTCTTCTCTCAGGCCAGCTAATCGAACATATCAATAACCCAGGCGTTGCCACTACCATGTTGGAAATTCTGATTTATCAAGACGATTTCTCCAAATCCCAAGGTCTCAACCAGCTGTGGTGCATGGATTCATCTACCGAAGCTGAGACCGAAAAAACAGGTTTCGCAGCACGTCATGGTAAAATTATCCCCAAACCTGCCAACAAAGGAGCTTTTTCATTCACCATACCCCTGAGACATATTTTCGGCTTTTCAGACGACTACGACAAGATCGTACACGAATTAAAGAATGCATTGTCACTAGTGCGCGTGATTCAGACGCCGATGCCATGCACTGAGCCGCCGCAGTCAACGATGTGGCAAATAATATTCTGAGTCAGATCTCTTGGTTCGTTCTTCACGTCACCTCATCAGACAAAAAAAAGATGATGCTGTACAAAACCATACAAAGTAAAAGTAAAATCGACTGTGGATTTCGCATGAGGCAGTGTGATTCTATCACCGTTCCCAAAAACACACAATTCAACTGGCGCCTATCTGCCACAAGTGGTACTTAAAAGCCTAGATATACAATCGTTGCAATCCAAACCGACAAAAGTGTGGATAAGACCTATGACGCCGCCGAGTGCGATCACTGTCGATTGCGGAACATAGATATTACTGTCAACGCTGAACGCTACCCAGCCGTCGTATTTAATGCTTTTATTACCCAAAATAGGGTTGCCAGAGTGTTCAAGGAGGCTTCCGACATCAGAAAGAAACTCTACAACATGGTCCCCCTCCTCAGTAACGGCGGCGTCAACACCGATACCTCTTATTTCACAGGCTTATAGCCGGTGTTTATCATCTATGCAAGTCATCAGTCCGAGCGGCTGACAGAATCAACGTCGGACATCCAGATACGATCCGAATTCGATCGCAATGTTTCCGCCAACACCGAAGCATTTGCACTTGGAATCTCCGACAGAGTTCTTTACTTCGAATCTGACGGACACAAGATGAACGTTGTGTTTGAAGCCCGAAAATAAATGAACAACATTATTTTGCAGCAATTCGTAAGTAAAACCGATCTAAAGCATGGGTTCTCGTTCATAGTATCCGGGAAACATAGCCAAATTCATACCCGCTTCAATCCACTAAAAATTGGAAAGAATTATGAGATGTCATTGGTAAATCATGAGACATACTACGTATACTCCATCCCCAACATTCACACAGGTTCCTATGGCATCAACGATGAAATACAGCGACAGCTGCGGCTCAACAAACACAAAGCCAAAATCATTATCGATGCAAATCGGGAAACCCTAAGAGCATCACTTACCCTCGCCAGGCACTACGAAGAAGATTACAAATAGCCGCAACACCGTCTTGGGATTAGAACGGCAAATTTACACCTACGATAGGGCTATACAGAAGGGGAACACATTGTTAGTATCATCAACATCATCAGCATCCAGCTGGCAAATAGCGGTATTATCTATGGGAGCTATGTTAATGGAAAGCAGTAATCCACCATCTGTAGTTTCTTTCCCGGTGTCGATCCTGGTATGAAGAACCCCCAATGGTGTACTTACCAGTGACCCTGAAAACCATCAATCGCTTGTGCACTTATCTCACCGATCAGGATGGTGACCCCATCAAACTCCACGGCGAACACCTCACTATCCATTTTCATCTTCTAAGGGAATAAACAATAACTTAACACGATAATGGTTTGAAAGGTCAAGTAAATAAACTACACTGGGCTGCCAAGAAAGGTTGTCAAGTCTCCATTTGTTTGTCCCATGCAAACCTGTAATGCGAACACAAGATGTGATTCACCTCTCGGCAGGTTACAAGATTATCAAACTTCTTCAAAAAGTTACTTGTGTTATTGATCTGGAGCTGAGTACCACACAGATAAAGAAAACATAAAAAAAGGTGGATACCTACACATGTTCGTAGGGTTGGCAATGAGGGCATTTCACATGGTATCTAAAACCATTCTATCTGCCTTGGGTATTAGAAACTTGATTGCTTTGGGTGGTGTACCCGTCAACAAGGTATTGGGATCAAGAATTTACCTGAAACTTGGTGGATGCGTTTGAAATTTTAAGATATTTTAATTCTGGTATCTATGGTGAATTTATTTGCACAGTGAATCCCAGTGGTAACGATCTCTACTTCAACCCTCAAACGCCAAGATCACCTATGATAATGGACTTTACTTGTGGCGTACACGTGGTCAGCAATTCAACGAAGAAGCCGGTCTGATATTAGGTGCTACCAGCACCTCCAAAGACACCCCTCCTCGGTATGCTCCTATAAATAAATGAACGATATAGATTCTGGGTACCGGCAACTAAAGATTTCTACCTCCTGAGCCTTATTCTCTCTCTGATCAGACATACCTTGTGTTTATTATGTGGTTTTTTTCTCTCTTCTTTCACAAAGGTACATTGGCAGGTAATAATTCAAGGTCAAATTGGCCAAACGCCCAGGTGTAAATCATAGGTAAGGGTCTAAGGTCCAATGGTTCAAAAGGTCCAGGTGGAACAACTCGTGGTTTGTCCTCACCATGGGTCCAAAGTTAGATTTAAAAAAAATGCCTAATCCCAATTGATAAAAGAGTGTAACAAATTCCCTACGGCAATACTTTTTTGGCCACTAGGTGGAAATGGTAGGTAATGGGCTAGGGTCCAATGGGCCAAAAGGTCCAGGTGGGACAACTCATAGTTTGTCTTCACCATAGGTCCGAACTTAGGTCTTAAGAGTCAAACATGCCTACCCCAAATTTTCAAAAGTCTGTCAAAAATTCCCTACGGCAATACTTTTTTACCCACTAGGTGCAAATGATAGATAAGGGTCTAAGGTCCAATGGTTCAAAAGGTCCAGGTGGGACAATTCATGGTTTGTCCTCACCATGGGTCCAAAGTTAGATTTAAAAAAAATGCCTTACCCCAATTTTTAAAAGAGTGTAAAAAATTCCCTACGACAATACTTTTTTTGCCACTAGGTGGAAATGGTAGGTAATGGGCTAGGGTCTAATGGGCCAAAAGGTCCAGGTGGGACAACTCATAGTTTGTCTTCACCATAGGTCCGAACTTAGGTCTTAAGGGTCAAACATGCCTACCCCAAATTTTCAAAAGTCTGTCAAAAGTTCCCTACGGCAATACTTTTTTACCCACTAGGTGCAAATGATAGGTAAGGGTCTAAGGTCCAATGGTTCAAAAGGTCCAGGTGGGACAACTCATGGTTTGTCCTCACCATGGGTCCAAAGTTAGATTTTAAAAAAATGCCTTACCCCAATTTTTAAAAGAGTGTAAAAAATTCCCTACGGCAATACTTTTTTAGCCACTAGGTGGAAATGGTAGGTAATAGGCTAGGGTCCCATGGGCCAAAAGGTCCAGGTGGGACAACTCATGGTTTGTCCTCACCATGGGTCCAAAGTTAGATTTAAAAAAATGCCTTACCCCAATTTTTAAAAGAGTGTAAAAAATTCCCTACGGCAATACTTTTTTAGCCACTAGGTGGAAATGGTAGGTAATTATAGGCTAGGGTCCAATGGGCCAAAAGGTCCAGGTGGGACAACTCATAGTTTGTCTTCACCATAGGTCCGAACTTAGGTCTTAAGGGTCAAACATGCCTACCCCAAATTTTCAAAAGTCTGTCAAAAATTCCCTACGGCAATACTTTTTTACCCACTAGGTGCAAATGATAGGTAAGGGTCTAAGGTCCAATGGGTCAAAAGGCCCAGGTGGGAAAATTTGACCATAGGTCCAAAGGTAGGTTTCTTTTATAAATTGCTAATTTATATTTTCCGTGCACACCATACATTAAGTACAACAAATAAACCTTTCGTATAATCAAATGTGAGTGCATTCCGCTTGTTCAGAAGTAGAATCTTTTGTCAAAACAAATTTGTCTGACAAAAAAATAGCAAAGCACGAGTGCAATTTTCTATTCTTGTAATGCAAAACTATTGATACTTTTTCGGAACTACTTGACAGGATGCCGAGACTATGGAAAGCTATTTCTTACAATATCACAAAATTGATTTCTTATGGAAACGTCGATGTCATGTAACAACAATTTTGCCAGCATTTAAATAAGTGCATAGCTATTTACTATTCTTCATACACTATTTAAAATTGCGCGCAGCACGCTGTTTGGTATATGAAAAGCGAATAAAGTAATGATCAGGAAGTTATATGTTAATTTGAAGAAAAAAAACATTAAATAGTGTCTTCGGCTACTCAATCGTATATAAAAACAGATTATTTTGTGATTATATGATTGATAAAAACATTTAAAGTACGTTTGAATCTTATGCAACTTTTGGGTTTATAGACATATCTGAAAACTGGCTGCTAGCAAAGTGGCTGCTGGCGAGTGGCTGCTAGCTTGAGCCTGGTAATTTCCCAATGCATGTAAAGCAAAACTTTGGTTGGCTTGCTTGCTTTGTTTGTATAATTGTGTATACAAACTTTGTAAATAAGATTGACATTTTAAAACAATATGACTAGGCATAGTTTAAACTGTATTTTTAATATTTGAATTAAATTGGGTGTTATCATAATGATTATCCAATAAAAAAAGCAAGCAAATCAACTAAAGTCTTGCTCTACATGCTTAAATAATTACATTAGATGTAAGTTTCATTATAATACGTTATTCTGATTGGCTAACATGTTATTCCGTAAACAATTGCATCAGACAATAACATTTATCATGCATGATAACACGAGGTCCCACAAAAAAGTGCACAGGTGAATTAAATAAAACTGGATAAAAATCGTGTTTTCATGATTTTAGCTAAAAAAAATGTAATTATAAGTATTGAATACTTCTTTTTGAAACTTTATAGGGTTGTAAAAGCGTTGACCGTGCGTACATTTTTAGAATGAAGCGCTTCCGCGCTTCATACAAAATGTACTTCGGTCAACGCTTTTACCACCCAATAAATTGACAAAAAGAAGCATTCAATTCTTAAAGAAATGAGTTGTAATAGATAAAAGAAAATTATACAGTGAAAATGCACCGCATATACAATACTAATGATTCGCTCCACAGTGAAAATGAAAGAATAGTATCATTATTCGACAGTAAACATGACTAGCATTACGAAATCATCATAGTGGAATTTAGTTAAATATGAAGAAACTGAAAGACAAAACATATTCTACGTTATACAACTTTAATAATTGTATTTAAATGAATATTTTTTACTGCAACAACATCTCACCTGTTAGTTATAAAGCACCTGCACGATCTGTTCGTGAAATGTCCTAAATATTCACCTATTTTGGTATATATTTCACAGTTGGATGGCTTTAGGCGCGATAAAACCCCGCTCGCATCTCTAACTTTGTTTTATTAGTATTATGTATTTCTGAACATATACATTTTAACTAATTTTCTTCATTTTCTTCAAAAATTAAAAAAAGTTCGTCTGTTTATTTATCATTCTACATTAGACATTTATGGCATATACAGTAAAAATGATATTTTAGGATCCGCACTTTACATACACTGTTAAAGATATTGTGTTAGATCTAATTATCTAAGTTTGCACATTGCCTAAAGCTGTAACTTGTTTTACAGAATATCGAAACATACAATTGCATTCCATATTTTAGTGGCAATTTTAGCGGATCGTTTTATTTTACGGACGAACAGTAGTCTCCACTTAAAATATTCAGAAACATCTTTATGAAGGAGAGTATTACAACGTGAAGTTATTTTGTTAGCTCTCATTATATCAGCATACACATTGCCAAAAGATGATTTTTAAAAGCAATTTTGAAGAAACTTCTTGCTGGTCGGACGGATAGTAGTCTTCACTACAAAAAATCTTTAGAAAAAAGACAGAAGTAATTCTCATAGACCTTCACTTTTGAATTAAAGCACCAGTTTACTCATTGATACTTTTTAAATTGTTGTCTAATATTAAGAGCTGTTTAACTGCAATGACGTTAATTTGGTGGTTTCGTTTTTCCTACCTTTATACATTGGTCAATAGTTCTAAACACTTTTACAAGAAACAGATCAGACTTTTATGAAGATATTTTACCTTAGGTTTTATTAAATGAAATATGAGATGACATTAGACTATTAGCGATAGAAATCATGAAATTACAGCTGAGATTGAAACGATTTTGTACTTTATAAAAAATGGCGAATGATTTTTTATCAAATAATTCGACAGGTACCATCATGAAATGGCTTATTGTATTATATGATTGTAAAATAATGATTATAGGTATATTTCATAATGCTTTGAAATTCAGGAATATGGCATTTGTTATATTATAGTTCGTTTCTGTGCAAGTTACATTTTAACGTTGTGTCGTTTGTTTTCTCTTATATTTGAGTGTGAATTCACCTTATTATAAGACGTGTCACGGTACTTTTCTATCCCAAATTCATGTATTTGGTGTTGATGTGATATTTGTTATTCTCATCGGATTTTGTCTAATGCTTAGTTCGTTTCTCTGTGTGTTACATTTTAATGTTGTGTCGTTGTTCTCCTCTTATATTTAATGCGTTTCCCTCAATTTTAGTCTGTTACGCCGATTTTTTCCCCCATCGATTTACGAGTTTTGAACATCGGTATACTTCTGTTGCCTCTATTTTGCATAAACTGGTTTTGCCAAGCAACTACTATGACGCTTAATGTAAAATATTACAAAGCTAGAAAACTAAAGATTTTTATTGTGTTATACATATTAGTTATAATAATGTGTATACAGCAGCCTCTATTTATCTCGGAAAATGTTAAATATATGCATATGTTTATTTTCTTTTTTTTTTCATGTACCTCTTCTGACATCGGACTCGGTATTCTCTCAATCTGAATTTAATGTGCGTATTGTTATGCGTTTTCTTTTCTACATTGGCTAGAGGTATAAGGGAGGGTTGAGATCTCAAAAAACATGTTTAACCCCGTCGCATTTTTGCGCTGTCCCAAGTCAGGACATTCTGGCCTTTGTTAGTCTTGTATGATTTTTTTTTAGTTTCTTGTGTAAAATACGGAGTTTAGTATGGCGTCCATTATCCCTGTACTAGTATAGATATTTGTTTAGGGACCAGCTTAAGGACGCCTCCGAGAGCGGGAGTTTCTCGATGTATTGAAGACTATTGGTGACCTTCTGCTGTTGTCTGTTCTATGGTAGGAATGTTGTCTCTTTGACACATTCCCCATTTCCATTCTCAATTATATTTTCATTCACTATTCCACCATGAACTTTTAAGCAATCCTAATTTCCCTATGCATCATACATAATTATACCGTACTCTTTTTTGAAAAGTTTAAACATTGCAATGCCCATATGTGTTATATACACACCGCTTTATAGGATTACTTAAAAAAACACATACAAGATTTAAAATTCAATGCATCATGAGGTTGTGGCGAACAATTGAAAAGCTTGTTGAAAGATTTGTGATAACATGAACACATGCTTAATGAGATAACTCTTACAAAGAAGTCAGGAAAGGATGATGAATTTTAAAAGCGTAATTGCTGTCGATGTCACATCATATCTCACCCATTTTTTTCATAAGGACAGTTTGTATTTAAGGGTCACTTAAAACACTGGTGGAAATACTTATCAGTGACAATATCATTTTATTGTCTTCCGAACTTTCTTCCAAAACTCCTCCTCTTCTGTCAAACCACCTGACCATCGTATATATGTTGATATTGTTAAAAGTGTATGTAAAGACTTCGGCATATCATCAGGTGATACGGTCTCTAACATTATAATCAAAAGTGAGTCTGCACGCTTTAAAAACTTTTTATGGGCAAGTCGCATTTCAAACAGACACCAATCACTCTGTATCATTGCTCGTGACAGAATAAGTATAACTTTTCTACTTCGAGCAATTCCGTTTGCGATATTGTCAATAATTAATTTTCCTCCGTCAAAATCGCGATGATGAATACACAGTTTACGGTCGTTTATTTCGACCATTTTGACAAATTTTTCCTTCACCCACTCTTGGTCTTCTTCGCAATAAACGACAAATCCCGAATATAAGATATTTGACACATCATCCATGCCTTCGTAACCTTTTCGTCGCACATGACAGAGATATATTGCATGACGTATGTGCCATCGACCTTTATATACCAAACTTACAAGCATGACAACAAAAATACCAATTGTTGATAACACTGTAAATGCTATAAGAAGTTCGTTAATACTTTCACATTCTCTGTCTGAAGGAAAGTAACTTTTTAACAATGAACCATGTAACTCGATAGGTGTGCTACATATATAATCCTCAGGGTATTGCTTAAATTTTTCTGACTTTTCTTCTATCCACTTCCTTAGCCAAAGTAGTTTACAAGTGCATGAAAAAGGATTATTAGCTAGATATATACTTTTTAGATTTCTTCTCAAGTCCGGTGGAAATAACGATTCTTTGAATACTGTGATGTAGTTCATATCAAGTCTCAGTACTTCGATGGATGATACATTCTGGAACGCTGTGTTACCTTTCCACGTCTTAATATGATTTTGTGACAAATCAAGATATCTTAATTTCGGAAGTCTGAAAATCAAATTCTTCGGTATTGTTGTCAATGCACAATGTCTTATAGTCAAATTTAGCAGATTTTTCAAAGGAATAAGCATTCTGAACAACACATCATTAGTCACATTAAACTTGTTCTCACTTAAATCCAAAACTTCTAATTGTGGTAGATGGTTAAACATTTCATCCGGATTGAAGTGGAAACGTTCCGCACTTACGGAAGTAAATGGAAAATAGTTCGCTGAAAAGTTTAAGCTTTGTATAGTATTACTTCTGAATGCCAAGCTCTCAATTTTATATAAACGTCCGCCAGTATTACCTATACTCAATTTTCTCAATGAAGTCAAGTTATAAAAAGTATTGTTCAGGATACGCTTCACCGGATTTTTTCCTATTTTGAGCGTATGAAGATTGTCAAGGCATGAGAAACGGTTTTCGAAATATATGATGAAATTAGACTTGATTTGTAAAATTTCAAGATTCGGAAAAAAACAATCATTTGGTGTCCCGAACATATTCGCTTTTAATTCAATGTAGTTGTAATCTACCAAAAGTGTTTTCAGCTTAGGAGCATGATCAGTGATAAATGTCTGTATACTGTTGAACTTCACACTTAAATATTCTAATTCAGGAAGATGGCGACTAAGTGATGTAAAATTCAATATCTTTAATGTATTGCCTTCCGATATAAGGGTTTTTATTTTGAATTGCGGTACCGATAAGGCCTGATATATAGTTGACAGATCTTTGCGCCAATAAAACCAATTAAGTATAACAGTATGAAGATAAGCAGAGCGTATTCCCCTTAATGTGTCAGCTACTTGGTATATTGTAAGGTTTTTGTTTCCGCTCAGGTCTATTTTTTCCAAAAAAAGCAGTTTCGAAAAAGCATCTTTTGACATAGTTTGAACACGGTTCCCACGTAAGACAAGTACAGTTAACTTTAACATTGTTAGATTTGACATTGTATTTTGATTAATGACGTGCAGATAATTTCCAGAAAATATTAGCACTTTAGTGTCATCTGGTAGTTTTGGTATATATTGCAGCTCTCTGTGATTGTGACATGTAACATTAGCTCTGTAGCATTTACACAGCTGAGGACAACCTTCTACAACGACACTATAAATCAACAAAAACTGTAACACTCCATAAATGGTAGTCGACATGGTGGTATATTTATCCTTCTCAAAAACCTGACCTGAAAAAAAATGGATTTTGTTTACATTATGCTCAACAGTCAATATTGGTTTGACTCCAAAAATTCAGAGGCAACGCATTTTTGGTAGTAGCAGTATAAGTAGATATTTACTCTTAACTAATGGACTCTTATGTTAACCTACCATAAATATAGATTACATATAGGGGACATATCAAAATAGTGTTGACGCTATATAACATAACCATCTAAGAATAGGATCGTTCCAGAGTCTTTGTAACTAAATGATAGATGGACGTATTTTTTTTTAACTTCACCACATCCTTACGTTAAAAACTATAAACATATTGTTTGCTTCTGTAAATAGAATACGTTTAATCTTCAACATCTTGGAAAATACTCTTACTCATAACTCTTATTGGTGTTTGTTTAATGCAACCCATGCGGATGGAAAACATTGCTGTACTCATCAGTGTTTTTTTTTTTTTTTTTTTTTTTTTTTTTTTTTTTTTTTTTTTTTTTTTTTTTTTTTTTTTAGACTTATTCCCCTAATAGACATTTCAAAAGATCTATAGAATTTCAGCGAAACAGTTTGATTAATTAACGCATTCTTGAATTTTAGGTTTACAACAATGAACAAAACCAATACCACATAGCAAGCTATATAAGGCCTCCAAAAAGATATTTCAAACAAATAAACTAGTGAATGAAATATTTACAAAACAATGACCGAAAGTAAAAACGCATATAATACTCACCAACAAACTACATGCATAACAGGCTCATGACTTGGGACAGGCACATATATAATGTGAGGTTAAAAGAAATTGTCAATTATGGTGCAAAAGACAGGTTAAAATTTAAAAAGTACTAAAACAAACGTGCAAAAAAAGCTTATCCAGTAAAAAAAAAAAGCGAAATAATTTAAGGAAAGGAATACAACAAACAAGCGACACCCCATTCTGAAAAGATGGGTAACTAAATCAGAAGGCGGAAGAAGTGTTTTACGGGTCGTAGAAATTAAAAAAAAAATTACACCATCTAATTACTTCAATTAATAATACATGATAGCTGTAGAAAAATGATTGTATTATTATTCAGAAGAAGCAATCGTGACTTTGGCACTGCATATTCTCTCTCCTAACAAAATTGAAAAGTATGATAGAAAAACAAATAGTCCACGTTAACCACCAAAGAAGTCGAGTTCAAAGAATATACACATAAGAAAATTTGGTACATTTATGAGTGCCAATGAGACAGAAGACGCATAGAAAGGTTTAAGTTGAAGTTTATGAGATATATGCTAATTTTCATTTTAACCTTTATTCAAGCAGTTGCAATTTGTATGCTAACTTAACAGGAATCATCAATGACGCATATTGAGCCCCATGACCAGTGATACGTTCTGACTGACTAAAATTACTTTTCTTTAAAATTCACTACACACAATAAAAACGCAAAGCAATCTCTAGCTGCTATGTACATGAAGAAAACAAATGTTTTCAGTTTCAAAAGGCAAAATAAAAATTTAAAAATAATACGTGTACAACAATATCCTCTCATCCCCTTTAAAGTTAGTCCGAGATTACTCTGAAGTCCAACGGCTGTTTTGCCAGACAAGCTGGGGCCGTGGGACGTCAGAGCTCGTCCCATATCAAAAAGTGGATATTTGCCCACCCAAAATAGATGCGCTGCAAAATGCCGAAATCGATGGGTCACTGTGAAAACTGTCTAATGATGAGAAAATAAAGGTTGGCAGGTAGGTGAAACTTACATAAATGAAGAGATAAATGAAAAATGAACAGATTGATGCCCGATTTATATAATTCCAAGGCCGTCAGTCGGCACCAGAAGCGACGAAGCAGTGCATCTATTTTGGGTGGGCAAATATCCACTTTTTGATATGGGACGAGCTTTGACGTCCCACGGCCCCAGCTTGTCTGGCAAAACAGCCGTTGGACGTCAGAGTAATCTCGGACTACTTTAAAGTTATCAACCATACATCAATAGGGAACGTCTTGTTGAACATAAACGTTTTTTTTTTCTTCTGAACATGCTGTGGGTATAACATAATCTGATATTTCAGAAGCATTCAAAATCACTATAGGTTTTGAACTGTTTGGTGCGAGTCAACGAACAACGAAACCATCACACCCCCTGCCACGTGTAACGGCGACCCTATGTTTTGGAACAGTATTATGTCCCTTTAAAATGGACTATTGTAAAATAAACATTTGATTACTATTGCTAATATGAATTGTTGATAAAAATTGTTGTTTTACATTTCAATCATATTTAATTACATTATTGTGCTGTAATTCATTGAATTTATTCTCAGATTTTGTTGAATTTGCAACTTATAATTTAGTTATAGAGTGTTTACATTGAAAAGTATTTATTAAATAATTGCTAAGATAAATGGTTGTTCTTGGATACACCAAATTAGTAAACAAACCAAAAACTTCTCACAATAATGATAAAAAAAAAAAAAAAAAAACATCTCACAACCTAAAGGTAAAAAACAAGATCTCACAAAACCAAGATGGCGACCTCCAAAATGACGACCATCACTCGTTCCTGACCGATGGCACAAAATTATTCAAACGCTAACCAAACGCCTTCGGGCACCGAGCCGACCGTGCGAGTGCTGTATAGCCAGTCAAGGTCGTTAAACACTTCCATTTGTTGTTTTTTGTACTGGGCTTGTTTTCATAAGCCACTTTGGTTAATATAACGACCTCTCATGTTAGCTTTTAACTTGTTTACATAAGCCACCTTAGTTGATATAACGACCTCTCGTATTAGCTTTTGGCTTGTTCTCATAAGCCACTTTGGTTGATATAACGACCTCTCATTTCAGCTTTTGGCTTGTTTTCATACGCCACTTTGGTTGATATAACGACCTCTCATGTTAGCTTTTGGCTAGTAGGCGTCAATGCTGTTGATACAGTTAAATGTGTTACGTAACATTGTCAAATCTAACAGTTATTATGCTTATTTGATGATAATTTCAATTTTTCAAGATATTGGCATGTTTATGTACGTAATAATGATGAGTAATTATTTCAGTTTAACTTTACAGACTCCGAGACTGATTATAGATTGGCACAGAGATAAAGTATTGTATTGATATTTATAGAATGTAAATGCAATTAATTGCATGATAGATGAAAAATTTCAAATGGTTTAAAGAAAGTTAAACTTAGATTGTTTAGATAGAATGGTATATTTTGATCATATTTGTCTTATCTAACACATTCAGTAATTATATATAGCTCAAGAGGAATGTGTATGAATCGGCAGGAACACATTGTAAAGTTCCTCATTGTTGTATCCTTTAGACCCATGAAAAGGGCTGTCGCTTACGTCATTTTATTTTATGTTAACTTGCTTCAAGACTATTATGTTTATGTAGATATAGGCTTGGATGCCAACATCATTGTTTCAGTCCGATTGACGTTTTTTCATACGCAAATGTGAGCCTCTGGTTCACGTAATCGCTTTTGGCCTTTTATAATAAAGAGCTGTTTTTGCATGATTGTTTTATTCTATAGTAAATATCTCTTAAACACATACAGAATATCTGCATCTTAGACAGTTATATTGTTTCAATAGCATTTGACACAACAGTTTACTGGGTGACGATTCAGTTTAACTATTTGTTTAATTTTGTTGTTCAAGTTTTTTTCAGCACTTGTTTTCAGTGATGGTTATGATATGAGATAGTACACGTGTGTTATAACTGATATTGGAGATGACCTGGCCAGCATTTCTAGTGTTCAAATGGTGAATAGAATGAATTGGAATGTGTTCCGTGTGCAATATTTATGGAAATACGGTCTATATATAATAGAGATTCATACCTGCCTTGTTTTTAAACTTCATGGCTTCAGTTTTTTTAAGGTGGGAGGAATGTAACGGCGACCCTGTTTTGAAACAGTATTATGTCCCTTTAAAATGGACTGTTGTAAAATAAACATTTAATTACTATTGTTAATATGAATTATTGATAAAAATTGTTGTTTAACATTTCAATCATATTTAGTTACATTATTGTGCTATAATTCATTGAATTTATTCTCAGATTTTGTTGAATTTAGTTATAGAGTGTTTATATTTGAATAGTATTTGTTAAATAATTGCTAAGATAAACAATTGTACTGGGCATGTTTTCTTAAGCCACTGTGGTTGATATAACGACCTCTCATGTTAGCTTTTGGCTTGTATACATAAGCCACCTTGGTCATGTAACGACCTCTCATTTTAGCTTTTGGCTTGTTTTCATAAGCCACTTTGGTTGATATAACGACCTCTCATTTTAGCTTTTGGCTTGTTTGCATAAGCCACTTTGGTTGATATAACGACCTCTCATTTTGACTTTTATTTAAGAGCTTACTGGTCTTGCACAGACCTCAGTCACGGTCTTCATGAAAGGTCTAGCACAGACTTTGCTGACTAACTAGTCTTGCACAGACCTTGCTCACCGTGTACACAAAAGGTGTTGTCTACACGAAAGGTGTAATGAATTTCAGTGCATCTAGACACAATGTCGCTATTATGTCTAGAATTATAATGCATCTAGACAAAGGTTAAAATGACAGATTAAGCTATGTCACTTTTATGTGAATTTTAACTTGCTTTTAATATTCATGTTTCATGTTTTTACCAATTTTACAAATTGTTGCTATTTGTTGAATTATGTAATTTGCTAATTAACTATGAAAACTTGCAAGTGTTAAGTCATACAAAGTCAAATATGAAGGATCAGAGACTCCGGATTCCGATACCTACTCTTTACACGGTCGGGGTAGAATATGTAAAAGTTGACACAGAAAATACACAACGTAAAAACCCTTCCGGTTACATGTACGAAAAAAATACACTTCGCGTTAAAAAGTCGCAAACCCCCTTAAATAAAAAAAAATCGGGCACATGACGTTTTCGCTTTTTTTACCTGTAAAACGATAGGACATTTGCGCTTCAAATACTATGGACATTTCCGCTTTTAATTTTGATTCACCTGTATTAATTTGACCGGACATTTGCGCTTTTTACCTATAGTCGTCTACCTGTAATTTTAATGAAAAGTAATCATCACGTTAATTAGCACCCCAGTAAAGAATCGAGAAAGAGAAACTTGATTATTTATTTGAAATTAGGACGGAATAACAGTCTGAACAGATAACATTCGCTAAACTTGTTCACTCTTTAGACTTTAGCTATCAAGCTAAACTGACATGTGATGACTTGACGTGTTTTTATGTCTTTAGAATGTTTACTTTAGCTTTATATAAACTTTAAAACATATATCAATGCGCTTTGAAATGTGCTTTGAAACTATTTTTTTTTAACTTTTTATCATAAAGAACAATATGACTAACTCTTCAAGGTCAAACCTGCCGGTCCCTAGCCCAAACAAAAGGGGAGTGTAGTCATAACAATCAAATATTGCAAAAGTGAAATGTGCTATGTAAAAAGCGGAAATGTCCTTCTTTTAAAAAGCGCAAATATCCTATGATCTGAAGCGCAAGTGTCCAAAATAAAAAGCGCAAATGTCCTATGAAAAGGCGCAAACGTCCCGTGCCGAAAAAATCATATCCCGAACATCAACCATTCCATACCGTGATATACCTTTAGCATGTATGCATGTAACTTATACTTTACTTCCGTTTTATTTAGTGAATACCCCCGCTCGCCTGCATAATATTCAGTTGTATTTTTTTTCGGACCACGAGTCTAACAGTATTATTGTTCTTCCCTATGGGTTCTACAGATGCATGACATACATAAAATTAGTTATATAAAATATAATTTGATTAATAACATAAAAATACAAACAAGTTTAAAATTAAATTTACACTCACTTTTGCCGTCTCCAGTTGCTATGTGAATTAACAGGAAGAACTATAGATAAACCAAGAAAAAGTACATAGTTGAACAAGGAAGTCAGTTACAGATCTATGGTAACTTTTAATTGTTATAACTTTGTGTTTTTATTTAACTACCTTTACAAAATACAATGCTAATACGGAAATATTTATTTTAATAGTAATTTGTGAATATCACACCGTGAGAACGAACGTGTACATTGTTGGGCGGTTTTATTCATGTATAACGTTGGTTTTCCCGTTTGAGTGGTTTCACACTATTCATTTGGGGCTCTAAATAGCTTGCTGTTTGGTGTGAGCCAAGGCTCTGCGTTGAAGACCGACGTACTTTGACCTATAACAGTTTACTTTTACAAATTATGACTTGGATGGTGAGTTGTCTCATTCACAGTAGGTAAAGTTGTCCTGCGAGAGAACGTTCTGTGCTGGTGATTCGGTCCTGACGGGTGCTGGTGGGTCCTGATTCTGTGCTGTTGGTTTTGTTTACATTGTATCAGAACGACAATAAAACGACTGTTTTCTTGCTTAATTTTTCTCTGATAGGTCATAAGTACCACACAAAGTATATTACAACAATATTTTATTGCAAAAGTCGTACAAGTTAGTTAAACGAACTTGTCCTGACGCTGTGCTGGTGATAAGAAAAGCGGTCCTGGTTCTGTGCTCCTATGTCCTGGTTCTGTGCCTTTATATTTTAGTCAAAAGTGGCAAATATTCAAGATCATTGATGTTTAACTGTAATTGACTAATTAGCTGTTTTCTTAAAATTGACATTATTGTGAATCTGTTTACTGCAATTATGAAAAAAAGAACCCATCATTTTTGAATTGACTGTTTTCTGTTTTTCTCATTTAAAATGATTTAAACAGCTGTTATCGGTTATCAACATTTTAATGTACTGAAATTAAAAACAAAACAGTACCGGGCCACGTCCACTTGTATTTTTGTCCATCTGATGAGTTAAGCCTTTTTCAACTGATTTTTATAGATCGTTCTTATGTTGTACTGTTATATACCATTGTCCCAGGTTAGGAGGAGGGTTGGGATCCCGCTAACATGTTTAACCCCGCCACATAATTTATGTATGTGCCTGTCCCAAGTCAGGAGCCTGTAATTCAGTGGTTGTCGTTTGTTTATGTGTTACATATTTGTTTTTCGTTCATTTCTTTTTCATAAATAAGGCCGTTAGTTTTCTCGTTTGAATTGTTTTACATTGTCTTATCGGGGCCTTTTATAGCTCACTATGCGGTATGGGCTTTGCTCATTGTTGAAGGCCGTGCGGTGACCTATAGTTGTTATTGTCTGTGTCATTTTTGTCTTTTGTGGATAATTGTCTCATTGGCAATTATACCACATCTTCTTTTTTATATAGACATACAAGACTTACAAATCCAAGCGTCGCCTGACTTGGATCGGGTATTAAAATGCTTGGGGATTCAACATGTTTTGTACGAATCAAAAACAAATGAAGTTGTTCAAGGCAAACACTCAGACTCAGGTGAGCCTGAACACTTCTTAGATGAGTTTGGATAATGAACTCAGTGTAATCTAAACATCCTGAATATTGTTTCTCTGACAAATTTGTATGATACTGTAGATACTTTTCTTTTTATTCAACCAAATGAAACTCAGCCTTGTTTCTGTGCGTTAGAATCATGTATAAGTTCAGCAGCTACAATCAGATTTCTTTGTAAACAAGTTAGTGCTGACTAAAAGGATGACTAGTCTATTATAGTATTGCGTTTTTTCACGTTTTTAAGGTTTTTTTTCGGGGGGGGGGGGGGGGTAGTAAGAGGGAGGTCTGAATTTGTCAGAGAATAAAGACGATATAACCTAGATAACACTAATAGAAATAAGATCTTTTAAGTTTTGCATTTTATAATTCCAAAAGAAAGTCTGTTGTCAAAGATTTTTGATAAAGAATTAAAGGGGGGGGGGGGGGTGAATGATGTGTCCTACTTTTCTATATTTAAATATACTAGAACACACCCGCGAAATCGCGGGCATTCAGAGCGTAGTTTAAAGTATGTAAAGTGTTGTTGGAAGAATTTTGTAAAATATTGAATGACTGGAGAATTTCAGCAAATGTATCATAAGTCATAGGTTATTGGGGACAGGAAAATGTTTTTTTTATCCCTCCTCCTTCATTTCAAAAATTCTCAATTTTTGGTTTTCTATCAATTTCAATATGAACATACATTTAGTATGTTATGAACATTTAAGTAAGGAACCTGTAATTCAGTGGTTGTCGTTTGTTTATGTGTTACATATTTGTTCGTTAATTTTTTTGTACATAAATATGGCCGCTAGTTTTCTCGTTTGAATTGTTTTACATCGTCATTTCGCGGCCTTTTAAAGCTGAGTATGCAATATGGGCTTTGCTCGTTGTTGAAGGCCGGTGAGCTATAGTTGTTAATTTCTGTGTCATTTTGGTCTCTTGTGGAAAGTTGTCTCAACATGGTAATCATACCACATCTTTTTTTTGTTGTTGTAATAAATGAATTGTGTAAAAGATTTAATGACTGGAGAATTTCAGAAAAGGTATCAAAAGTTCAGTGAATAATTTTAGCGCTTATCTGTATATTATGAACATTCATTACTATATAAATAAAGTGTATTTACTTTCAATTCCAAGAACACTAATCGATCTATGGTGGTCATTGATATATATAGATAACAGACCCTCTCCATTTAAAAACTCTGTGACCGCCGTGGATAGAAAACTTGAAAATGATAGCAGATAGAATTAAAATACACTTTATTCGTAGTATATGTATGTTCAAAGTATACAGAAAAACACAAACCAGAAGTCTAATCTGACTTAAAATTTCGTCCAATGACGGGACAATATCCGGATGCCTTTTTTCTCGTTTTTCTTCCAAAATAACTCAATCTGAATAGTCATATAAATGAATGACAAATGCGACTATGCACTGTACCTATAGGACACAGAGGCGTGTTGATTAATTTATTGTGGAAAGAAGAGAAGCGACACACAAAATGAGGTCTTCTCGTTTAAATTGAAATTGAGTGAAAAACGAGTGAACGAAAAAAAATGCCTGACTAGAAATACTTATTTAAATATTGGTAATATCACGAGGCTTTTAAGTTCTGTGTTCCAAACACACATTCTCTGTAGTAATGACTCGTTACTGAGGTATTTCACCTAACGCATTTATTTCATTTGTTGATACAGTGAATTCTCAGTACTATAACATTAACATGTAAACTTTGTATATATTTTTTTAAATCGAAACTAAAGCCAGATATATCAAACATTTGTTTTTTTTATTTATGTGTTTTCAGGACAAAACAATCAACTCAAACACGCCTTGGAAGTAGAATGCGATAAAATGATTGCCCATTTTACCCGCAGGTGGAAGATAGGTCCGCTGCTGTATGCCCTGAGGTAATCGGTGCCCTCAGGTAATCGTTGTTATGCGTCATTGATTAAATTCGCACGAAAATATAGTTCTTATTTAGATAGATCTTAATACCAAATTTTAATGTGACTAAATACCAAAGATGTCAACGAACTTGCCAGGTGATTTTATTATTTGTATTCACCGATCATTCATTTCGTATGTACGTGTTGGGTGGGGATGGCTGGTGAAATTATAAACATTTTTTTTTATGAAAGTTCAATTAATGATCTGATGGCAAGTGAAAAAGTTTGTTCCATCAATTATTTAGTATAATTGCCAATTTGGTTTTTGCTAATTCTAAAAAAAATCACAATCACGACTCTTACTGTTCTTCTCACAAAAAGCGCTTTTTTTTTATTAATACTCACTTGTCCTAATTTGGTAAATATGATTATTAATAAGTGAGCTCCCATTTTTATAAGAGTTCTGTTTCATTAGGGGGGGGGTAAAAATTTTTGCCCTGCATTTTTTACCCCCCCCCCCCCCCCCCTAAAAATCAAATCTCCCTAACTATAACAATAAAATGTAATTAAATTAAATGGGGAATGCCAACTGTTTACAAGGAGGGTTAACCCTATATTTTAAGTACTCATAAACGCATTGTCAAGATGCAATATAGGTAACCAGTTCTTTTTAGTTTTTTAAATTTAATAACCGAATTATTGAATTCAGATACTTTCAATATTGCAAATCATCATTTCACAGTCATCCAAATTAATTTAACATCTCTTATTAATTAATTGTGTCAAGTTATGAAACATATTTAAAACAAAATGCAACATAATAAACTGTTTGGTATGCTTTGATATTTAGAATGTCTTTGACTTTTGAGAACTTCTGCATTCCTTTTATTATATTGTACTGAAAAGCTTTAATTAAACTATTTTTTTAATATGCTATAGTCAAATCAAATGACCACTATGGTAGTATTCCTATTTAACACAGCTTATTGATTTGTTTCACAGATTTTGATTTCCAAGATCTTGTAGAATTGTCCCCTGGGGAAAAGACAGAAATATGGATACTGTTAACTTCTATTTATCACAGTACGGTGGAAGAAGAACTGAATTGAAATGAGGGAATGTATATGTATGTATACATATGTTTGAACATATATTTAATCTTTTATGTTCGGGTACAACACATTTAAAAAGAGTGTGAGTTGTAACAGATTGCATGACCAATCAATTCAATCATCACTGATAAAGTTTCTTGTTCTTTCAGGCAACTAAATTATATGTTACCATCTTTAACTGAAGACCATTTTCAACCACTTTATTTGAAAACATAAGTGAAAACAACTATTTATCAGTAATAACTTTAAAATACTATTGTTCTTCTACTGAAATTTGAACTGGGAATATAAAAAATGTCGGTAAAATAGCATGCACTCACAAAAAAATTTAAAACAAATATTTTCAATAATTCATCATTAACAGGTAAAAGAACAGACTGTCACAACATTATAATTCATATTTTTTTCAAAGGATTATCATTAATGACCAATATTAAGTTTGAATGTAGATAATTGTATGTGATAAAAAAGAGAAAAATTGATTTGAGTGCAAATGAGACCGTATCCATCTAAGACATATTGTATTTGTAAGCTGTTGGGCATTTGGTCATCTGACTTTGTTCCACGGAAAAATCATTTGTGAAGTTTTTCAATAGAGACTCTTTTTTCAGATCTAGGGAAGAAGTTTGTAGCTTCACAATATGAAGTTTTAAAAGCATCAGGTATTATAATTAAAATTTTTGAAAGTCTTGCTATAAGATATAATGTTACTTATATTTTTAAGTATTCAGATTTAAAACTTAGTTGAGAGAAGATGAAAACAGATTATATACATGACTGTAATTCATGAGTAGAAAACAATGTCATGCATGCTGTCTTTGTAAAGAATACAGTTTATCCACACAATGTCATTCATGCTGTCTATGTACAGAATACAGTTTATACACACAATGTCATTCATGCTGTCTATGTACAGAATACAGTTTATACACACAATGTCATTCATGCTGTCTATGTACAGAATACAGTTTATACACACAATGTCATTCATGCCGTCTATGTACAGAATACAGTTTATACACACAATGTCATTCATGCCTCCACACAATGGCATTCATGCTGTCTATGTACAGAATACAGTTTATCCACACAATGTCATTCATGCATTCATGATGTCTATGTACAGAATACAGTTTATCCACACAATGTCATTCATGCTGTCTATGTACAGAATACAGTTTATCCACACAATGGCATTCATGCTGTCTATGTACAGAATACAGTTTATCCACACAATGTCATCCATGCTGTCTATGTACAGAATACAGTTTATACACACAATGGCATTCATGCTGTCTATGTACAGAATACAGTTTATACACACAATGTCATTCATGCTGTCTATGTACAGAATACAGTTTATATGCTGTCTATGTACAGAATACAGATTATACACACAATGGCATTCATGCTGTCTATGTACAGAATACAGTTTATCCACACAATGTCATTCATGCTGTCTATGTACAGAATACAGTTTATCCACACAATGTCATTCATGCTGTCTATGTACAGAATACAGTTTATCCACACAATGTCATTCATGCTGTCTATGTACAGAATACAGTTTATCCACACAATGGCATTCATGCTGTCTATGTACAGAATACAGTTTATCCACACAATGTCATTCATGCTGTCTATGTACAGAATACAGTTTATCCACACAATGGCATTCATGCTGTCTATGTACAGAATACAGTTTATCCACACAATGTCATTCATGCTGTCTATGTACAGAATACAGTTTATCCACACAATGTCATTCATGCTGTCTATGTACAGAATACAGTTTATACACACAATGGCATTCATGCTGTCTATGTACAGAATACAGTTTATACACACAATGGCATTCCTGCTGTCTATGTACAGAATACAGTTTATCCACACAATGGCATTCATGCTGTCTATGTACAGTATACAGTTTATCCACACAATGGCATTCATGCTGTCTATGTACAGAATACAGTTTATCCACACAATGGCATTCATGCTGTCTATGTACAGAATACAGTTTATCCACACAATGGCATTCATGCTGTCTATGTACAGAATACAGTTTATCCTTACAATGGCATTCATGCTGTCTATGAACAGAATACAGTTTATCCACACAATGGCATTCATGCTGTCTATGTACAGAATACAGTTTATCCACACAATGTTATTCATGCATTCATGCTGTCTATGTACAGAATACAGTTTATCCACACAATGTCATTCATGCTATCTATTAACAGAATACAGTTTATCCACACAATGGCATTCATGCTGTCTATGTACAGAATACAGTTTATACACACAATGGCATTCATGCTGTCTATGTACAGAATACAGTTTATACACACAATGGCATTCATGCTGTCTATGTACAGAATACAGTTTATCCACACAATGGCATTCATGCTGTCTATGTACAGAATACAGTTTATACACACGATGGCATTCATGCTGTCTATGAACAGAATACAGTTTATCCACACAATGGCATTCATGCTGTCTATGTACAGAATACAGTTTATCCACACAATGTCATTCATGCATTCATGCTGTCTATGTACAGAATACAGTTTATCCACACAATGTCATTCATGCTGTCTATTAACAGAATACAGTTTATCCACACAATGGCATTCATGCTGTCTATGTACAGAATACAGTTTATACACACAATGGCATTCATGCTGTCTATGTACAGAATACAGTTTATACACACAATGGCATTCATGCTGTCTATGTACAGAATACAGTTTATCCACACAATGGCATTCATGCTGTCTATGTACAGAATACAGTTTATACACACGATGGCATTCATGCTGTCTATGTACAGAATACAGTTTATCCACACGATGGCATTCATGCTGTCTATGTACAGAATACAGTTTATACACACGATGGCATTCATGCTGTCTATGTACAGAATACAGTTTATACACACGATGGCATTCATGCTGTCTATGTACAGAATACAGTTTATCCACACGATGGCATTCATGCTGTCTATGTACAGAATACAGTTTATCCACACGATGGCATTCATGCTGTCTATGTACAGAATACAGTTTATCCACACGATGGCATTCATGCTGTCTATGTACAGAATACAGTTTATCCACACGATGGCATTCATGCTGTCTATGTACAGAATACAGTTTATCCACACGATGGCATTCATGCTGTCTATGTACAGAATACAGTTTATCCACACGATGGCATTCATGCTGTCTATGTACAGAATACAGTTTATCCACACGATGGCATTCATGCTGTCTATGTACAGAATACAGTTTATCCACACGATGGCATTCATGCTGTCTATGTACAGAATACAGTTTATCCACACGATGGCATTCATGCTGTCTATGTACAGAATACAGTTTATCCACACGATGGCATTCATGCTGTCTATGTACAGAATACAGTTTATCCACACGATGGCATTCATGCTGTCTATGTACAGAATACAGTTTATCCACACGATGGCATTCATGCTGTCTATGTATAGAATACAGTCTATCCACACGATGGCATTCATGCTGTCTATATACAGAATACAGTTTATACACACGATGGAATTCATGCTGTCTATGTACAGAATACAGTTTATCCACACGATGGCATTCATGCTGTCTATGTACAGAATACAGTTTATCCACACGATGTCATTCATGCTGTCTATGTACAGAATACAGTTTATACACACGATGGCATACATGCTGTCTATGTACAGAATACAGTTTATACACACAATGTCATTCATGCTGTCTATGTACAGAATACAGTTTATACACACAATGTCATTCATGCTGTCTATGTACAGAATACAGTTTATTCACACAATGTCATTCATGCTGTCTATGTACAGAATACAGTTTATACACACAATGTCATTCATGCTGTCTATGTACAGAATACAGTTTATACACACAATGTCATTCATGCTGTCTATGTACAGAATACAGTTTATACACACAATGTCATTCATGCTGTCTATGTACAGAATACAGTTTATACACACAATGTCATTCATGCTGTCTATGTACAGAATACAGTTTATACACACAATGTCATTCATGCTGTCTATGTACAGAATACAGTTTATACACACAATGTCATTCATGCTGTCTATGTACAGAATACAGTTTATACACACAATGTCATTCATGCTGTCTATGTACAGAATACAGTTTATATGCTGTCTATGTACAGAATACAGTTTATACACACAATGGCATTCATGCTGTCTATGTACAGAATACAGTTTATCCACACAATGTCATTCATGCTGTCTATGTACAGAATACAGTTTATCCACACAATGTCATTCATGCTGTCTATGTACAGAATACAGTTTATACACACAATGGCATTCATGCTGTCTATGTACAGAATACAGTTTATACACACAATGTCATTCATGCTGTCTATGTACAGAATACAGTTTATTCACATAATGTCATTCATGCTGTCTATGTACAGAATACAGTTTATACACATAATGGCATTCATACTGTCTATGTACAGAATACAGTTTATACACACAATGGCATTCATGCTGTCTATGTATAGAATACAGTTTATACACACAATGTCATTCATGCTGTCTATGTACAGAATACAGTTTATACACACAATGTCATTCATGCTGTCTATGTACAGAATACAGTTTATACACACAATGGCATTCATGCTGTCTATGTACAGAATACAGTTTATTCACACAATGTCATTCCCTCTACAATTTTCTCAATACTCTTAACATCAGGTAAAATTTCTTTGATAACAGTGTGTTTTTTTTTCAGGTAACAACCTAAAGAAATCATTTTATAAACAATTATCCTGTAGTTAAATTAAGTTTTGTAAACAAACACATAAAAAGTCAATGCAATGTTGAGTATTTTCATCATTTATAGTATAGAATCAATTAATTTATGCATAAGTTACTTACAAATTTATCAACAATATTTTAATTGAAGAAATAACCTCAAGTCACACACTAAATGTAATTCAAAGTACACAATATATACAAAATTAACTAAATCAAACTAAAAGTACCTCTTCTTTCTACAGAATTTAAACAATGCAATTTCTATTTCATACTACATTTACCTAATATAATTCAATTTACTTAGTAAACATACTAAACATGAATCACACTTCTTTATCACACTGGTTACCTCAGGTCACCACAAAAGTAAACAAAATAAACATCAAGTAATATCAAGTCACCTTAACAAATACAAGACATGTACAGTGCAATGTCCATGAAATCCTACATTAAATATAAATAATTCAGTTTTATTATGGCATAATTATACACCCACACTGCTTATATACCCTTGCATTGTATCTACTATTCTTTCATTACAGGGGTACCTGAGGTAATTCCCAAGAGGAAAGCAACACATTTAACCCTTTAAACTAAAGTTAACTCAGGTCATCTTTAAAGAAAAATTATATAAACAATTCAATGCAATCAGTGAAATATTTAGAATTGAGATATAAGTTGATTACAGCATAATCATATACCCTAGCATTGTATTTAAGACTCTTTCATCATAGGGGTACATTAGGTCACCCAAATAAACAACAAATCTAACCAATTTAACTCAATTTAACTCAGGTTTCCTTCACAAATACATTTCATAAACAATACAATCCATCAAGTGTTATATCTATAATTAAGACATTAGTTAATTTCAGTGAGTATAATTATTTTCTGTAGCATTTATCTGCTTTTTTTTCTATAGACAAGGATAAACTTGTTCATCCAAAAATGATAACAAATATAACTCATTTGACTACAAGTTCACTAAGGTCAACTTCAGAAATAATATACATAAACAACACAACGTCCACAAAGTCCTACATTTAAAGAAGAAATTGGTTTATTCACATATATTGAATGTACAGTAGCAAAGGCAAAGTATCTACAAAGTATCCTTTTATGACAGGGTTACCAAATGTAACCCAAAACATAACAACAAATATAACCCATTTTACTCAAGATAACTCAGGTCGCCTTAAAATATACACCACATAAACAATACAACTTTCATGATTTCCTACATCAAAAATAAAGAAATTGCTTTGTTACAACATAAATGCATACATTAACAAAGTATCTACTCAGTACTATTTCAAGAGAAGGGTACCTGAGGTAACCCCAAATATAATTATACATACAACCAAATTAACTCAAGTTAACTCAGGTCACATATACATCGCATAAATAATACAACGTCCGTGAATTCTAACATTAAGGACGAAGAAATTGATTTATTACAACATAAATGCATATACTAGCAAAGTATCTACTAAGAATTCATTCATGGCAGGGTTACCCTAGGTAACCCCACCAATAACAACAAATACAACCCATTTAACTCAAGATAACTCAGGTCTCCTTAATACAACTTTAATGAAGTCCTACATTTGAAACAAAAAAGTTGATTTATAACAACATAAATTCATACACTAGCAAAGTATTTACTAAGAATTCGTACATAACAGGGTTACTTCAGGTAACCCAAAACATAATAACACATATCACCTATATCACTCTAGTTAACTGAGGTCTCTTTAATATATACATTACAGAGACACCACGAAGTCTTACATTAAAAGAAGAAGTTGGTTTATTACAGTATAAATGTATACACTAGCAAGGTATCTACTAAGTATTCTGTCATGACAGGGAACCTTAGGTAAACTAAAAAATATAATCAATTCAAATCAAGTTAACTTAAGTCGCCTTTCCGATATATCACATAAACAATACATATCTATGAAGTCCTACATGTAAAATAAAGAAATTATTTGATTACAACATAAATGTTTACACTAGCAATCTATCTAATAAGCATTCTTTCATAACAGGGGTACTTAAGGTAACACCAGACATAATTACAAATATAACCCACTTAACGGAAGTTTACTGAGGTAACCTTTACATGCACATCACAAAAACAATACAACTTTCATGAAGTCCTACATTTAAAATAAAGAAGTTTGTTTATTACAATTAATGTCAAAAATAGCAAAGTATCTACGAAGTATTCATTCTTGACAGGGTTACCTCAGGTAACCCCAATAATAACAACAAATACAACGCAATTAACTCAAGTTAACTCAGGTAACATTTATATATACATCGCATAAACAATACAAATCTATGAAGTCCTACATTCTAAATTAAGAAATTGTGTAATTACAGCATCAATGCATATACCAGCAAACTATCTACGAAGTATTCTTTCATAACAGGGTTACCTCAGGTAACCCCAAGAAGAACAACAAATATGATCCATTCAAATCAAGTTAACTTAAGTCGCCTTTCTTTAATATCATATAAACAATACACATCTATAAAGTCCAAAATTTAAAAGAAAAAAAAAAGGTTTATTACAACTTAAATGTATAGTCTGGAAAACTATCTACGACGTATTCTTACATGATAGGGTTACCTCAGGTAACTATAACAATAACAACAAAGACTACCCTTTTAACTCAAGTTAACTCAGGTTACCTTTAGATATATATACATCACATAAACAATACAAATCTATGAAGTCCTACATTTTGAATTAAGAAATTGTGTAATTAAAACATAAATGTATACACTAGCAAGGTATCTACATATAATTCTTTCATAACAGGGTTACCTGAGGTAAACCCAATAATAACAACAAAAACAACCCATTTAACTCAAGTTAACTAAGATAACTTAATATATACATCGCATAAACAATACAAATCTATGAAGTCCTACATTTTAAATTAAGAAATTGTGAAATTAAAATATAAATGTATAACATAGCAAAGTATCTACTAAGAATTCTTCTATAACAGGGTTACCTGAGGTAACACAAACAATAACAGCAAATACAACCTATTTAACTCAAGTTAATTCAAATCACCTTTACATATACATCACATAAACAATATAACTTCAATGAATTCCTACATTAAAAATGAAGAAGTTGGTTTATTACAGTATAAATGCATATACTAGCAAAGTATCTACTAAGTTTTCTGTCATGACAGGGTTACCTCAGGTAACCCATAAAATACCAACAAGTATTATCCATTTAAATAGAGTTAAGTCAGATCACCATTCCTAAATATCACATAAACAATACACATCTATGAACTCCTACATGTAAAAATAAAGAAATTGTTTGATTACAACATAAATGTTTACACTAGCAAACTATCTTATAAGCATTCTTCATAACAGGGGTACCTGAGGTCAATAATAACAACAAATACAACCCATTTAACTCAAGTTAACTAAGGTAACTTAATATATACATCGCATAAACAATACAAATCTATGAAGTCATTCATTTTAAATTAAGAAATTGCGAAATTAAAATATAAATGTATAACCTAGCAAAGTATCTACTAAGAATTCTTTCATAACATGGTTACCTGAGGTAACACAAACAATAACAGCAAATACAACCTATTTAACTCAAGTTAATTCAGATCACCTTTACATATACATCACATAAACAATATAACTTCAATGAATTCCTACATTAAAAATGAAGAAGTTGGTTTATTACAGTATAAATGCATATACTAGCAAAGTATCTACTAAGTTTTCTGTCATGACAGGGTTACCTCAGGTAACCCATAAAATACCAACAAGCATTATCCATTTAAATCGAGTTAAGTCAGATCACCTTTCCTAAATATCACATAAACAATACACATCTATGAACTCCTACATGTAAAATAAAGAAATTGTTTGATTACAACATAAATGTTTACACTAGCAAACTATCTTATAAGCATTCTTCATAACAGGGGTACCTGAGGTCAATAATAACAACAAATACAACCCATTTAACTCAAGTTAACTAAGGTAACTTAATATATACATCGCATAAACAATACAAATCTATGAAGTCCTACATTTTAAATTAAGAAATTGTGAAATTAGAATATAAATGTATAACCTAGCAAAGTATCTACTAAGAATTCTTCCATAACAGGGTTACCTGAGGTAACACAAACAATAACAGCAAATACAACCTATTTAACTCAAGTTAATTCAGATCACCTTTACATATACATCACATAAACAATAAAACTTCAACGAATTCCTACATTAAAAATGAAGAAGTTGGTTTATTACAGTATAAATGCATACACTAGCAAAGCATCTACTAAGTATTCTGTCATGATAGGGTTACCTCAGGTAACCCATAAAATAGCAACAAGTATAATCCTTTTAAATCGAGTTAAGTCAGATCGCATTTCCTAAATATCACATAAACAATACACATCTATGAAGTCCTACATGTAACATAAAGAAATTGTTTGATTACAACATAAATGTTTACACTAGCAAACTATCTAATAAGCATTATTTCATAACAGGGGTACCTTAGGTAACCCCAGACATAATTACAAATATAACTAACTTAACTGAAGTTAACTGAGGTCACCATGACATGTACATCACATAAACAATACAACTTTCATGAAGTCCTACATTTAAAATAAAGAAGTTAGTTTATTACAATTAATGTAAACACTAGCAAAGTATCTACGAAGTATTCATTCATGACAGGGTTACCTCAGGTAACCCCAATAATAAAAACAAATACAACGCATTTAACTCAAGTTAACTCAGGTAACATTTGTATATACATCGCATAAACATTACAAAACACTTAGACAATTAAGTCTTCTTTACAAATAAAAAAGGTATAAACAAGCAAATATCAAGAAATACTTTATAAAGAACATAGAAATCAGTGCATTCAGGCAAAGTTACATTATATGTAAAATTTACCCTATATATGTATTTTTATAAATTTCCTGTTTACAAATTTTGAATTTTTCTAAAAAACTAAGAATTTTCTTATCCCAATAAAAGGTTAGCATAGCCCTATTTAATACAACTTTTTAGGAATTTCGGATCCTCAATACTCTTCAACATGTTCAACTTTGTACTTGTTTGGCTGTATAACTATTTTGATATGAGCTTCACTGATGAGTCTTATGTAGACGAAAAGCGCGTCTGGCGTGAATTTTTATGTCTTTGTTTGTCTTTAATGATATATTGTTGTTTTGTACAATATGAACATAAAAAAGAGTATCTATACATCTATTCAAGCCTGAGATCACCCCTAGTTTTTTTATGGGGTTCGTGTTGCTTATTCTTTGGGTTTCTATGTTGTGTGTGCGATTGTTGTTTGTTTGTCCTTTTACATTTTTGGCCATGGCGTTGTCAGTTTATTTCCAATTTATGAGTTCGACTGTCCCTTTGGTATCTGTCGTCCCTCTTTTACGTAACATGAATTTGAAATATGTATTATGTTTGAAGTATACACCATGAAACATAAATTAAAGATACATATTTCATGATTAGAATAAAATACATTATGTTTTTAACTTATATATTTTAAAACAAAATAAGAAATTACAACAGTATTACTGCATTGTCATTACAGGTACATCTTCTGTTGTCTAACATCATGTTTTATATGAAATATTGCAATAGTGTTTCTCTTTTTAGAACTGAGAACCAACCCCTTATCATTGTTTATCAGAACGCTAACCAAAGGGAACGTATGAAAACTTAACCAAACAATGTTGTTTTTTAGATGCAACACACAAAGGTATGAATACATTAACAGGTTCCACAGTAGTTTCTTGATATCATTTTCATCTTGCAACTATCTTAACAAAAGTTGCATTCATTAAGTATTAAGAATTTATGTGTGATTTTTGATGAACATGTTTCCATAACATGTTAAAGATTGGGTATTGGAGATACTAAGCTAGTTTGAAAATTTGTTTCTTCTCAACAACAATGTGTTTAAAAGATATATGTTACTAATATATAGCATATATAGCTTTTGTGACTAAAATCATTTCAATGAAACCTGTAAACCAGAGATCCGTCGTGTAGTGGTTAGTGCATCGGACTACCAACACAAAGGTTCCTTGTTTGATTCCGTTCTGAAATGAAAATGTTAGAGACTGAATTTTCGGCTCTCCCTTGACACCATTTGCGAGTATGGTCTTGAGGAAACGACGATTGCCAGTCGGAAGGGAACAATAACTTGCTGACCCGTGTTAAGAGAGAGAGCCATATCTCTTGCACATTAAAGACACCCTTGAAGATTTCGAAAAATAGCATACCGATGCCGCTACAAGGCAAGGCAACACTCGCACCTGCATAGTGGAAAGTGATTTATTTACGTTGCAAAACTTGCTTCCCAATCCACTATAAATAAATACGTTCAAAGTAAACCTACAAAAAATGTAAACTAGAGGCTCTAAAGAGCCTGTGTCGCTCACCTTGGTATATGTGAATATTAAACAAAAGAAACAGATGGATTCATGACAAAATTGTGTTTTGGTGATGGTGATGTGTTTGTACATCTTACTTTACTGAACATTCTTGCTGCTTACAATTATCTCTATCTATAATGAACTTGGCTGAATAAAAATTGTTAAAAATTGACTTTAAAGGACATTAACTCCTTAGGGGGTCAATTGACCATTTCAGTCATGTTGACTTATTTGTACATCTTACTTTGCAGAACATTATTGCTTTTTACAGGTTATCTCTATCTATAAAAGTATTCAAGATAATAACCAAAAACAGCAAAATTTCCTTAAAATTACCAATTATGGGGCAGCAACCCAACAACGGGTTGTCCAATTCCTCTGAAAATTTAAGGCCAGATAGATCTTGACCTAAATAACAATTTTACCCTCGTCAGATTTGCTCTGAATGCTTTGTTTTTTTAGTTATAAGCCAAAAACTGCATTTTACCCCTATGTTCTACTTTTAGCCATGGCGGCCATCTTGGTTAAATGGCTGGGTCATCGGACATATTTTTCATCTTAGATACCCCAATGATGATTGTGGACAAGTTTGGATTAATTTGGCCCAATAGTTTCAGAGGAGAAGATTTTTGTAAAAGATTACTAAGACTTAAGAAAAATGGTTAAAATTGACTATAAAGGGCAATAACTCCTAAAGGGGTCAACTGACAATTTCGGTCATTTGACTTATTTGTAAATCTTTCTTAGCTGAACATTATTGCTGTTTACAGTTTATCTCCATCTATAATAATATTCAAGATAATTACCAAAAACAGTAAAATTTCCATAAAATTACCAATTCAGGGGCAGTAACCCAACAACGGGTTGTCCAATTCATCTGAAAATTTCAGGGCAGATAGATCTTGACCTGATGAACGATTTAACTTACTGTTAGATTTGCTCTAAATGCTTTGGTTTTTGAGTTATAAGCCAAAAACTGCATTTTACCCCTATGTTCTATTTTTAGCCATGGCGGCCATCTTGGTTGGTTGGCCAGGTCATTGGACACATTTTTGAAACTAGATACCCAAATGATGATTGTGGACAAGTCTAGATTAATTTGGCCCAGTAGTTTCAGAGGAGAAGATTTTTGTAAAAGATTACTAAGACTTACGAAAAATGGTTCAAAATTGACTATAAAGGGCAATAACTCCTAAAGGGGTCAACTGACCATTTCAGTCATGTTGACTTATTTGTAAATTTTACTTAGCTGAACATTATTGCTGTTTACAGTTTATCTCTATCTATAATAATATTCAAGATAATTACCAAAAACAGTAAAATTTCCATAAAATTACCAATTCAAGGGCAGCAACCCAACAACGGGTTGTCCGATTCATCTGAAAATTTTAGGGCAGATAGATCTTGACCTGATGAACGATTTAACCCCCATGTCAGATTTGCCCTAAATGCTTTGGTTTTTGAGTTAACCGCATTTTACCCCTATGTTCTACTTTTAGCCCTGGTGGCCATCTTGGTTGGTTGACCGGGTCACCGGACACATTTTTTAAACTAGATACCCAAATGATGATTGTGGCCAAGTTTGGTAAAATTTGGCCCAGTAGATTCAGAGGAGAAGATTTTTGTAAAAGCTAACGACGGACGACGGACGCCAAGTGATGAGAAAAGCTCACTTGGCCCTTTGGGCCAGGTGAGCTAAAATGGATCATCAAGTAATTACTAAATAGATTGTTGTATTGGATTGAACATTTCTTTAAAATGACGTTTTAGAAATATAAGGAATACTCATATGAGAACGTAGTATATATGTTAGATATTTTGATGAGCATGACTTACCATTATGCAATTTTTTAAAGTTTTTTTTAATAATGTTAATGTCAACCTATATTTTAAGGTCTTACTGCATATACGGATACGTATTCTATGCCTTAGTGGTGGCACGGTAGTATTTGCATTCCAGAATTTAGGTTGCTCTTTTGTGTACCCTACTTAGGTTAATGTATCTAAACAGTGTGATTGGACAAAAAATACAGTATCAACTGAACATACTTTCCCAAACTGAGGGATAAATCAGGTGTAGAAAAATATGAAATGATTTTACATACAGATGAAAATAATTTTTTTAGAATTTTTTTAAATGTTGTATTCACTGCACCATATAAGACCTAAAAGTACTAGTGGCCTTAGGTTTTTAAAAATAGCAAAAAAAGTAAACGGCCATGATACATATTCAAATTCGTTTCTGAATAGTAAAATGAAAGTACTTCAGTTAACTGTGAATGTAGAATTTTTTGCAGTGTTAGAAAGTGGTGAAAATTCTAAAAAGGCTATCATTATCCCTTATGGGCCAGGAAATACTACCGTGCCACCTAGTAGCACGCACTGAGTACAGTAGTACAATGGTTCCCTTAGGTAACCTGACAATGCACAGTAGAACAATGATTCCCTGAGTTAACCTACCATGCACAGTAGTACCATTGTTCCCTGAGGTAACCTGCCAATGCACAGTAGTAGAATGGTTCCCTGAGGTAACATGACCATGCACAGTAGTACAATGGTTCCCTGAGGTAACCTGACTATGCACAGTAGTACCATGGTTCCCTGAGGTAACATGACCATGCACAGTAGTACAATGGTTCCCTGAGGTTACCTGCTCATGTACAGTAATTTACAGATGACCTGACGTATTCTGGTCATGTACAGTAATTTACAGATGACCTGAGGTAACCTGTCCGTTAACAATAGCACATAGATATAATCTGGACTAAGCTGACGAAGGGAATTATGACCATTCAATTGTGGTTACCTGAGGTTTCCAGAAAATATGCGTTTTGCAAAGCTTATCTGTGGTAACATCTGGTACAATGACCATGTACAGTGTGAACTTAGGTAACCTGACCATGCACAGTAGTACAATGGTTCCCTGAGGTAACCTGACCATGCACAATAGTACAATGGTTCCCTTAGGTAACCTCACCATGCACAGCAGTACAATGGTTTCCTGAGTTAACATGACCATGCACAGTAGTACAAAGGTTCCCTGAGAAAATCTGACCATGCACAGTAGTACAATGGTTCTCTGAGGTAACCTGACCATGTTCAGTAGTACAGTGGTTCCCTCGGGTAACCCGACCATGAACAGTAGTACAATGATTCCCTGAGTTAACTAACCATGCACAGTAGTACAATGGTTCCCTGAGGTAACATGACCATGCACAGTAGTACAATGGTTCTTTGAGGTAACATAACCATGCACAGTAGTACAATGGTTTCCTGAGGTAACTTGACCATGCACAGTAGTACAATGATTCCCTGAGGTAACCTACCATGCACAGTAGTACAATGGTTCACTGAGGTAACCTGACCATGAACAGTAGTACAATGGTTCCCTTAGGTAACCGAACAATGCACAGTAGAACCATGATTCCCTGAGTTAACCTACCATGATCAATAGTACTAATGTTCCCTGAGGTAACCTGATCATGCACAGTAGTACAATGGTTCCCTGAGGTAACATGACCATGAACAGTAGTACAATGGTTCCCTGAGGTTACCTGATCATTCGCAGTAATACCATGGTTCCCTTAGGTAACATGACCATGCACAGTAGTACAATGGTTCCCTGAGGTTACCTGCTCATGTACAGTAATTTACAGATGACCTGACATAATCTGGTTATGTACAGTAATTTACAGATGACCTGAGGTAACCTGTCCGTTAACAACAGCACATAAATATAATCTGGACGAAGCTGACGAAGGGAATTATGACCATTCATTTGTGGTTACCTGAGGTTTCCAGAAAATATGCGTATTGCAAAGCTTATCTGTGGTAACATGCAGCTGGTACAATCATTATGACCATGTACAGTGGTGACCTTAGGTAACCTGGCATGCACAGTAGTACAATGGTTCCCTGAGGTAACCTGACTATGCACAGTAGTACAATGGTTGTCTGAGGTAACCTCACTATGCACAGCAGTACAATGGTTCCCTGGGGTAACATGACCATGCACAGCAGTACAATGGTTCCCTGAGAAAACCTGACTATGTACAGTAGTACAATGGTTCCTTGAGGTAACCTGACAATGCACAGTAGAACAATGATTCCCGGAGGTAACCTACCATGCACAGTAGTACAATGGTTCCCTGAGGTAACCTGACCATGCACAGTAGTGCAATGGTTCCCTGAGGTAACGTGACCATGCGCAGTAGTACAATGAATCCCTACGGTAACCAGACCATGCACAGTAGTACAATGGTTCCCTGAAGTAACATGACCATGCACAGTAGTACAATGGTTCCCTGAGGTAACCTGACCATGCACAGTAGTACCATGGTTCCCTGAGGTACCCTGGTCATGTATAGTAATTTACAGATGACCTGAGGTAACCTGGTCATTTACAGTAATTTAGAGATGACCTGAGGTAACCTGTCCGTGAACAAAAGCACATAAAAGTGTTCTGGACTAAGAGGACGAAGGGAATTATGGCCATGTAAATCAATTGTGGTTACCTGAGGTTTCCAGAAAATATGCGGTTTGCAAAGCTTATCTGTGGTAACATGCAGCTGGTACTATGACCATGTACAGTGGTGATCTTAGGTAACCTGACCATGCACAGTAGTACAATGGTTCCCTGAGGTTACCTGACCATGCACAGTAGTACAATGGTTCACTGAGGTAACCTCACCATGCACAGCAGTACAATGGTTCCCTGAGGTAACATGACCATGCACAGTAGTACAACGGTTCCCTGAGGAAACCTGACCATGCACAGTAGTTCAGTGGTTCCCTGAGGTAACCTGACCATACACAGTAGTACAATGATTCCCTGAGGTACACTACCATGCACAGTAGTACAATGGATCCCTGAGGTAACCAGACCATGCACAGTAGAACAATGGTTCCCCGAAGTAACCTGACCATGCACAGTGGTACAATGGTTCCCAGAGGTAACCTGACCATGCACAGTAGTACAATGGTTCCCTGAGGTAACCTGGTCATGTATAGTAATTTACAGATGACCTGAGGTAACCTGGTCATGTACAGTAAATTACAGATGACCTGAGGTGACCTGTCCGTGAACAATAGCACATAGATATAATCTAGACTAAGCTGACGAAGGGAATTATGACCATTCAATTGTGGTTACCTGAGGTTTCCAGAAAATAAGCGTTTTACAAAGCTTGTCTGTGGTAACATGCAGCTGGTACAATGACCATGTAGTGGTGACCTAAGGTATTAACTAACCTCACCATATTATAACATACAGAGGTATTCTGAGGTAACATAATTATATACAGTAATTAAGAGATGACATTAGGTAGCATGTGCACTTGGCCATATATAGAAATGCAGAAGTGCCCTGAGGAAAACTAAAAAATAGTGTTTTGTAAAGTTTATACAAACTGGTGTAATACGAGTATGTGCAGTAATACAGAGTAACCTCACCATGTACAGCAATACAGTGGTGATATTATGTAACCCCACAATGTTCAATCATACAGAGGTGACCTGAGGTAACCTCACCATATGAGCAATCATAGAGATGGTCTGAGATACCAGGCAATACATAGTAATTTAGAGATGACCTAAGGTTACCTGACCATATACAAAAGTACACTGGTGATGTGAGGTAACCAGGGCGTGTTCAGAAATACATTATAATAATATTTGAGTTTTGTATAGCTGATATAGGTTAACATGACCAAGTGCAGTATTGTAGCGGTTACCTGAGGTAAACTCACCATGCAATGTAACACAGTGGTGACATCAGGTCACCTGACTATGTACAGTTATACAGTGGTCACCTAAGGTAACCTCACCATGTAAAGTATTACAATGGTGACCTGAGGTAACCTGAAAGTATTAATGTTTTGTGAAGGTGATCGGGGGTAACATCACCATGTCATATTCTTATTGTTAAATAACTTGAACAAATATTGTATTCCAGAGATGAGGTAACACAACAATATGTGTGTAAAGGAAGCCTGAAACTATATATTTTATTGCAGAGGTGACCTTAGGAACCATGGTATAGTTCTGAATTCAAAGTTGGCATTAAGTAATCCCATTATGTACGGGAATGCAGAGATGGTCTTACATTAAAAGAGTACTTCATACACAAATTGTAGTATCCTCCACAATTTGAAATATGTCATGATATACTCACCTTCTGGTTTTTCTTTGAAAATAGCCAACATCTCTACAAATAAGATTGCAAGACAATTAACATTTTAAAAAAACAGTTATATACTATATAACCTGTGCTTGTTACTACGTTACTTTCAAAGTAATGTCAAATGAAAAAAGAAGATTACTGTTCGTACTGTTATGTTTCTCGTTTTTAATACTGGTGAATAAAATCATTACAGTGTGTACTGGCTGGTCATCATCGCGTATGATACGATTTTGACATGCATATAATGAATAGTATGCATGAATATAGATAAGATCAGCACGTGTAGCCATAGATTGAGAGTTGTAGATTTGTAGTGTAAATATATGGATGCAGTTTATAGAATACAAAATTAGATCAGAAACATAGTTATTAACTATTTTAAAGCCAAGCAAGTAAAATACTGATCTATAAATATATGCTTTGCTTAAATCATAAAGATTTATGATTATTTATACTTTGATTTAATTGATGGAATACTTTTCACATATCGACTGTTTGTACAACTATTATGAAAAAAAAACGTATGTGCCTGTCCCAAGTCAGGAGACTGTAATTCAGTGGTTGTCGTATGTTTATGTGCTACATATTTGTTTTTGTTCATTTGTTTTTTATAAATAAGGCCGTTAGTTTTCTCGTTTGAATTGTTTTACATTGTTATTTCTGGGCCTTTTACAGCTGAGTATGCGGTATGGACTTTGCTCATTGTTGAAGGCCGTACGGTGACCTACAGTTGTTAATTTCTGTGTCATTTTGGTCTCTTGTGGACAGTTGTCTCATTGGCAATTATACCACATCTTCTTTTTTATATGTATCATTATTGAACGCATACGTATCGTTATCTAGGTTCTTCTATTTTAATTGTATATATTTATAATTATACCCCTTTCGAATAAACAAAGAATGGTACACAAAGAAGCTTTAAATAAAATACATTTCAAACAAAGATAAGAAAAACCAACGAAAGTGGTAAATATTTAACAATTTTGCATTAGTGTTAATGTTAATCTTACAGTGCAATATGCATGCAGGACACTTAAATTCAAATAATGCCGTGACAATTTATAGCGGTATTTTTTGTAACAGCTCAGTGGCGGATCCAGGGGTGTTCTGGGGATAGGAACCCTTTTTTTGGAGATCAATGCATTTGAATGGGAACATATAGTTGGAACCCCCTCCTTTTGTCCTGGATTGGGAACCCCCCTTTTTTTAAATGGCTGGATCCGCCACTCCACCTCATGCAGTCGGACAAGATGAACTGATTTTCAATAACCTATCTATTAAATGTTATCATTTTCTACTTATATTACTTTAAAAGAAGTATCCAAAATCAATATATGCGTAATCTGTCCATATGTAAGTGTCATATATTACCAAACACAATGGTAGTCAAAGTTTCAACAGGACATTCACGAAACTTAGGCATGTGTGGATAACTTTTATTCTTTAATAATTTGTTTAAATAATTGTATACATTTATTGACATAAATCTAAATCTTATATTTATGAAACCAGTATTTGACAACTATTATTACAAAAGTGTAAATCGACATTCAGAAAGTGTTTTCTTTTTAATTATAATAAGTCATTTAAGTTTCACTTAATAAATATCTGTTCACGTTACAATGATCACAAATTAACCAAATATTTGGATTTTTTTCTTGAATTATTTGTCGTTACTAATTGTAAAAAGTTGTATGTGTTCTTGTTTTACTGACTTCTATTTTTCGCACATGTACTGTCAGTCGAAATAGAAAGTAGAATAACGTATTTTTAGTTTATTCTATTTTTAGATCATGTTATTACTACGCATATGGGCACTATTGCCACGATTACCTGAGGGCACCAATTACCTCAGGGCATACAGCAGCGGACCTATCTTCCACCTGCATTTTACTCCCCTCCCCCCCTTCCCTGTTGCTGGATGGGAAAGGAGCGTCAGATATGCAAATTAAAATCAATATTTTATCTTTTCGTGTACTTTTTTTTTCAGTTGAATTTATACTTGTTTGCACATACAAAAATCGGTTTTGTTAAATGTGCTTTTAATTTAAAAAAAAATAAAATATCTCGTAGCTTCATACTACCAATTGAGTGATAATTATAAAGGTATATAAGATGCACAAAAAAAATCTAAATTATATATCTACATTTAACTTTCAAAAGCAATAACAGTTGAAAATCAAAGTACTGATGTACTGAACATCGGATGACAGCTGTTCAATGGATATAATGATAAAGACTTGTCTCAGAAAAAAAAATCACATCTCTATACCTGAAAGTAAGGTTTGTTTACAGATATAATTTCTTTTTCTGGGACAAATTCGTGCGTTGATAATAAATTACTGACAGGGAATTCAACCTCAACGTAAAGACTATTATATTGTAGTGATACTCTGGTTTATTGTTATTTATCATATTCATACTTGTTTATTACAGCTACATGTATATATAAGGTTCATGTATTTGTATATCATTCTCTTCTACTATATAAATAATAGTGCAGTACAAGTGCATATAGGACACTCTACTGAAATAATTCGATTTGAGTAGGCATTCGTATTTTCCCGAAAAATATGTTTAATCTTCCATGCAGAGTTATCGTTCCTTGAGATTGCAAACGTTTTTGAGATATTCTTCTCCATGCTTGTGCATAGATATTATTGTTTTTTTTTATATGTATATACATATATAACAAAACATTTTAATGTTATTAATATTTATCTTATTTAAAAAGTATTCGATGAGTATTCATTAAAGAAATGGATTTAAAACAAGCGATAAGGAATGTTGATGATATCTCTGTATTCATCATGTTCATAGATCGGTTAAAAACCCAAAAGGAAAGTATCGAAATGGAAATCTAGGCGATATCAATACACCGGAATGCCCTCACTGTCATCCGCTGTAAAAATACAAATCTACAAATTTTACAAAACTGATTTGAAATAACTAGTTATCAACCCGTTACGCTATAAGTTCACCTGTGGCGAGGGGCGGTGTGAGCTACACGTATTGACTTGGCGTCCGTAATAACAAAAAAATGCCTATCTACCTTGCACTTTTCAGAAAACTCAGATCAGATAACGAAACTTGGTACAAAAAACATTTATAACCAATATGAGATTTTGATCAACACAGTTTCTATTCAGCACAAATATTCTTGTTACAACAAACTATTAAAAATGCAAAAGTACCAGTTTCAACCTCTTTAGTTTGTTTAATCATATATGAGACTACTATAACACAGTGTGTTATAGTAGTCTCAGTGTAATAGTTGTCTGAGTGATAAGGTAGTGATATATTTCGTATGCTACGGTTAAATACGAAACCAGGTTAACATAACGTAGCTAACTATAAGGAGACTCACATTATCCGATAAATTGATAGTGATCAATCTCTGTGTTATAGTAGTCTCAGTTTATATATGTATATGAATATAATTATGAAAGACAGCATGGTCACCAGTATGTGAAGTCCATAGCTGTCATCTGAAGTTAATACTAAGCATACATGTAGCTCTAGAAATCGACAGATTATCATGACATTTAAAAAAAAATCTCTCTTGTTTTCGATGTTTTTGTAGTTTTGTTTCACCTAAACAAATTGACACACACATAAGTATAGTATTGTTTATTTTTTCAACTTGTATTCAATATATACATGGGTAACACCGGTTACTAGGATAATAATCCTGTCAATTTGTCACGTATGAATTTGGTAAAATAAATCAGAAAAAAAGATGGAAATATGAAAATATGACAATTTACGTGCGATAGGTGCAACAGCATACCGACAATTAACATGGCTCACCAGGGTTGAAGCTTAAAAGTAAATCAAACTCCATAAAAATTTTATTTAAATATAAAACTAGAGGCTCTAAAGCGCCTGTGTCGCTCACCTTGGTCTATGTGAATATTAAACAAAGGAAGCAGATCGATTCATGACAAAATTGTGTTTTGGTGATGGTGATGTGTATGTACATCTTACTTTACTAAACAGTCTTGCTGCTTACAATTATCTCTATCTATAATGAACTTGGCCCCGTAGTTTCAGTGGAAAATGTTAATAAAAATTTACAAATTTTATGAAAATTGTTAAAATTGACTATAAAGGACAATAACTCCTTAGGGGGTCAATTGATCATTTCGGTCATTTGACTTATTTGTAAATCTTACTTTGCTGAACATTATTGCTGTTTACAGTTTATCTCTATCTATAATAATATTCAAGCTAATAACCAAAATAAGCAAAATTTCCTTAAAATTACCGATTCAGGGGCAGCAACCCAACAACAGGTTGTCTGATTCATCTGAAAATTTTAGGGCAGATAGATCTTGACCTGATAAACAATTTAACCCCTGTCAGATTTGCTCTAAATGCTTTGGTTTTTCAGTTATAAACTAAAAACTGCAATTTACCCCTATGTTCTATTTTTAGCTGTGGCGGCCATTTTGATTTGATGGCCGGGTCACCGGACACATTTTTTAAACTAAATACCCCAAAGATGATTGTGGCCAAGTTTGGATTAATTTGGCCCAGTAGTTTCAGAAGAGAAGATTTTTGTGAATGATAACCAAGATTTATGAAAACTGGTTAAAAATTGACAATAAAGGGCAATAACTCCTAAAGGGGTCAACTGACCATTTCTGTCACATTGACTTATTTGTAAATCTTACTTTGCTGAACATTATTGCTGTTTACAGTTTATCTCTATCTATAATAACCTTCAAGATAATTACCAAAAACAGCAAAATTTCCTTAAAATTACCAATTCAGGGGCAGCAACCCAACAACGGATTGTCCGATTCAACTGAAAATTTCAGGGCAGATAGATCTTTACCTGATGACCATTTTACTGATGTCAGATTTGCTCTAAATGCTTTGGTTTTTGAGTTATAAGCCAAAAACTGCATTTTACCCCTATGTTCCATTTTTAGCCGTGGTGGCCATCTTGATTTGATGGCCCGGTCACCGGACACATTTTTCAAACTAGATACCTCAAAGATGATTGTGGCCAAGTTTGGATTAATTTGGCCCAGTAGTTTCAGAGAAAGAAATTTTTGTAAAATATAGCTAAGATTTACGAACTAGAGGCTCTAAAGAGCCTGTGTCGCTCACCTTGGTCTATGTGAATATTAAAGGAAGCAGATGGATTCATGACAAAATTGTGTTTTGGTGATGGTGATGTGTTTCTACATCTTACTTTACTGAACATTCTTGCTGCTTAAAATTATCTCTATCTATAATGAACTTGGCCCATTAGTTTCAGTGGAAAATGTTAGTAAAAATTTACAAATTTTATGAAAATTGTTAAAAATTGACTATAAAGAACAATAACTCCTAAGTGGGTCAATTGACCATTTCGGTCATGTTGACTTATTTGTACATCTTACTTTGCTGAACATTATTGTTGTTTACAGTTTATCTCTATCAATAATAATACTCAAGATAATGACCAAAAACAGCAAAATTTCCTTAAAACTAACAATTCAGGGTCAGCAACCCAACAACGGGTTGTCCGATTCATCTAAAAATTTCAGAGCAGATAAATGTTGACCTGATAAACAATTTCACCCCATGTCAGATTTGCTCTAAATGCTTTGGGTTTTGAGTTATAAGCCAAAAACTGTATTTTACCCCATGTTCTATTTTTAGCCATGGCGGCCATCTTGGTTGGATGGCCGGGTCACCGGACACATTTTTCAAACTAATAACCCAAAAGATGATTGTGGCCAAGTTTGGATTAATTGGGCCAAGTAGTTTCAGAGAAGATTTTTGTAAAAGATTACTAAGATTTACGAAAAATGGTTAAACATTGACTATAAAGGGCAATAACTCCTAAAGGGGTCAACTGACCATTTCAGTCACGTTGACTTATTTGTAAATCTTACTTTGCTGAACATTATTGCTGTGTATAGTTCATCTCTATCTATAATAATATTCAAGATAATAACCAAAAAGCAAAATTTCCTTAAAATTACTAATTCAGGGCCATCAACCCAACAACGGGTTGTCCGATTCATCTGAAAATTTCAGGGCAGATAGATCTTGAACTGATAAACAATTTTACCCCCATGTCAGATTTGCTCTAAATGCTTTGGGTTTTGAGTTATAAGCCAAAAACTGCATTTTACCCCATGTTCTTTTTTTAGCCATGGCAGCCATCTTGGTTTGATGGCCGGGTCACCGGACACATTTTTCAGACTGCTAACCCAAAAGATGATTTTGGCCAAGTTTGGATTAATTTGGCCCAGTAGTTTCAGAGGAGAAAAATTTTGTAAAATATTACTAAGATTTACGAAAAATGGTTAAAAATTGACTATAAAGGGCAATAACTCCAAAAGGGATCAACTGACCATTTCAGTCATGTTGACTTATTTGTAAATCCCTCTTTGCTGAACATTATTGCTGTTTACTGTTTATCTCTATCTTTAATAATATTCAAGATAATAACCAAAAACAGCAAAATTTCCTTAAAATTACTAATTCAGGGGCAGCAACCCAACAACGGGTTATCCGATTCATCTGAAAATTTCAGGGCAGATAGATCTTCACCTGTTTAACAATTCTACCCCATGTCAGATTTGCTCTAAATGCTTTAGTTCTTGAGTTATAAGCCAAAAACTGTATTTTACCCTTATGTTCTATTTTTAACCATGGCGGCCATCTTGGACTTGTGCTCACCAGCACAATGACAGGACCCACTAGCATTGTATCAGGACATAAATAAACTGAGAAAATGCTAAATGTTCTTAAATTGCACGGGTTTTTCACAAAATAATTTTGTCTTTTGGATTTGAGTATAGAAAGCGGACTTCATGAGCATTTTTGTTTTATTTTTCCAGTTCTAGGTTTTCTGAAAATGAGCACTTTTGTGTTACGTTTACTGAAACAGTTTAGAGGGTCAATGTTTTAATGGTTTGCTTATGAACCCATAAGAAACAAAACTGAAAAATCTCAACTGTTTCCTTCCATTTTTATGAGAGAAAAGTTATGAACGTCAAAAATCATCTTTTTCGTCTTTGTTTACTTTTATTCAATGATCACCAGCACAAAACGATTTCTCGCAGGACAACCGTACCCACCGTGTCATTAGCCCATATACCACATCTTCTTCTATCTAATAGCGAGTACTTTGTACTTGCTCAAACAAGTTCATTTTATTTTGTTTTGGTACATATTCTGTCTTCTCATTTGCTTCAATTCTGATTGCAAAGACTTAATGTTATGGGCGGATTTAGGCGGGGGCGTGGCGGGCGTGCCCCCCCCCCCCAAAAAAAAAAATTTGAAAAGCATGGTATGTTTTTAACTTATAGGTTTTTTTAGAAGTTAAAGTGAAAACAAATATTACATTGTATTTGCGGTTTTTATAATCAATTTCATGATAATCTAAGTTCCAAAACATCTCTTACTCACTTTCACAATTTCATCATGGCACGGTCAAGAAAACAGTCGACAGCTAGGTGAGTTCTTTTTTTGTAATATCCGTAATGAAAGATAGAAATACTGTTTCAGGCGAAAGATTAGTTTATAAATTTGTATCTCTGTGCCTATATTTATTTCTCACTTGCAACCTATAAATTAAGTCGAAATATGTACCGTATTACGTGATTGGGGTCCCAAGTAAATAAACATATTAACTTCGTAAATGCATTTCATTCTAATTTTAGTTGTTTGTGGCGAACGCAGTTAAGTCTGGCACGACCTCCAAAAATTAAAAAAGTGAAAAAACAGATATTATGAAAGGACAATTAAAAATCGGTGGTAAAATTAAAAATTTTCGTTAGCAAATCATAATATTAGTATTGGTCAGGTGAGCAATTTTGATCGGTCTCGCCACACTTTGCGTTCGTCGGTCCGCCCGTCTAACTGTTTAAATCTTCACATTTCAATCGTCTTAACCAAGTTTGAAAGGGCTGGTGTTATGGAGTGTTAAAGTAATTCTTAAGTAAGGCAGTTCACATTATTGAAACCATGTACAATTGGCTTAGACATATTGGCGATTTGCAAAACAATTATTTAATTGTGGTGTTTCTGTATTTCTTTATGTCACAACTACCAGCACCATGTCTTTCAATGTTTTTAGTTAAGATATTACCTGATATTTCTATTTAGATAATTTTACAACAGGTGCTGGTGTCTTGGTTGTAGATAATTTTCCACAGAAACACAGAATCAAAATAAAATATTCGCATGACTACGGCTCCAGCTTTATAACTGTAGCTTTATAAACTCGCTCATATATGCAATATAAATCCCTTACTGCGTAAGTTACATGTAGGAGATTAATTGTTGTAGATTTGTGGGAGATCTTGCCATCATAGCTCGGTGGTTCTCCGAAGAATATGGACATATTGTTTTACCTCTGTCCGTTCATCTGTCGGTCAGTCACTTGATATTTGGTCCGGAGGATCCACTAGGAAGCATACAAATATATTACTAGTATGTCATTATTGTATTTCCCCCCTGAAGATATTCGATTGACTAATATGAATGTAACACCAGTTTTCCAAGCAACCATTGACATAACAATTGCTAGATTTTATATATGAAGGGCCAGCTTATGTATTCCTGATTGAGGTCTGCCTCTATCCTTATTGTCTTCAGTCCCGTTTTCTGGAAAATATATGAGGATAGTCTCAATGAATAGAAGCTCACATATGTTTATTGCAGTTATTGTAGATTCTTGTCAGGTGTTGATTAAGGCGGTTTCAGCTTGAAACTTTAATTTCTCGCTAATTTTACATAACAATAGTTCGAGATATCTACATATCACCCCTATAGAAGAATATTTCAATAATTTTACCTCAAAAACAAATTTCGCCTCGCTCCGCTCGGCATAAATAAAACTTAGCGCCCACCCATTCCGAAAATCCTGGATCCGCCCCTCATGTTCACCACCAATCGGTCTTTATTTCAATCATAAGACAGACATGGTTCATTAAGTTTGCGTAGAGTTTGAAATTATAATATACAAGTAAATAAGGATATGAAATTCATAAGAGAGATCCAAATGTAAAAAATAACGACATAATGTAACATCTTTTATTATATTGTTTGTTGTTTGAAATTATCTATATTATAGTCACTTGTCCAAACAAATAATATTTATACAAGTATGAAAATAGGACTTTTTTTCTTTTAATTCAATGCAATTATGATAATAAGTTTTATTTCGTTAGTTTAGAATTGAATAAATTGGGAAGGGGAACAACACCAGGTGGGGAGGTTTCAGTAAGACTGAATAACGATATAATAATGATAACATATTTTTTTTTACAATATTCCGTATTAATAAATGATTACACTTACTGAATTCAATGAATAAATCCAAGTTTGGTGGCTTTTCATTGCTACAAAAAGGGGATACCACATACACAATTAATTCTGCTTCGTGTATTATCTAGAAAAAGACAATAGTATGGCAGAGAACTAAATTTGTAAATTCCATTGTCATTCGTCGATAAGGAGCGAGTGATTTTGAACAGGCATATATGAAATCAAATTTTGTGGGAAAATTTCAGCCGACACAAAAAGGATGATGATGTTGGATTGCTGCGTAACGTCTAGCGGCAAGTTAATATGCACATTCAGGACGAGAATATGTTAATGTTTTATCCATATAACCCTGCTTTGTACTAGACCAAAACGCTAAACCTGATTTTAACGTGCTAGTTCACAAGGTAACAGTCCACAGGAAGACAAGTAACCAAGACACATTATTCTGACTCCGAGCCGACTCCTTACTCCTTATAATGTCTCATAAGTCTGTATAAACTGAGCGTTGATCTTTGTTTTCTATAGATTGTACTTGAAAATATTTTACTGTTGTGTAAGATCAATACGTGACACTTTAATATGATAAATTTATCTTTTATCTTATCTTATCTTACTCCTTAATTCTGCGTGCTTAGAAATACTATTTTTAAAGTGTTTTGTTTTACCCGGCTGAAGTACGAACCCTCGACCTCCTGCACTCGAAGCGAACACGCTACCATGAGATCAACGATGCGGTCCACATAAAAGGAAGGACAGTATTTGAACTGAAAGGAAGATATTTAATAGTGCTTAAACTGTGCATAAAATTCATTTCTTTATTTTTTTTTTTTTTGTAACTTTGTATCAGTCGCATAGCTGTTAAATAAAGATGACCAGTGCACACAAACCAAAAAATGTGTTCGTTCCAAAATAAGTTACACAACTGTAAACAATTTTGAGCAACGTCAAGGTTTTTAGTTGACAGTTTGTTTAAAAGAAAATATGTAAATGTGCACGTACCAAACTAAAACATATTGTAATCTTACTCATAATATGGTGCAAAGAAAGATAACCGAAATATATTTATGTGTTTAAAATTTGGACGGACACAAGTTGTTTGTATTTATGTGGTACTCATGTAACATGTGTAACAAGTTAAATTGCAGCACTCAGAAATATATCAGATTAAGACAGTTATGACGGTAAATACGCTATCTTACGTTTTGTCGTTTCAACGTAGATCAACGTAGGCTGACTGGTTTGACTTCAAATTATTAAAGGACAGATTGTATAATATAATTTATAGAAAAATTACAAAGATACTTTTAACTTTACATATTTACGACAATACACTTTAATCTCAAATCTGCGCATAAGTCGTCACTAGATAAAGTCCATTTGACTCACTACGAATTAACACAAACTAAACAAACTGGCAAAATTATCCTGGAATTTACTCTTTCTTTACACATTGTTTCATTCAACGGATTAATCAATGAGATATGTAAAAATACACATCTTACTTCAAGTTTTAATTTCAATGTCTTTATTTTTTTTATGAAACCTAAGACAATCATATTACGGAATTGGCTATTAATGTCCTTTATTTCATATACAATACAGGAATATGCCACAGGCACTTGTCTCAGACAAAAAAAATCGTATATACCTTAATATAACATATATAGGTTATATTAAGGTATATATATAAAAAAAATATTTCTGAGTCAAGTGCCTGTGGAATATGCATACAAATGTAGCTAGCATCGTACAGACATACATGTAACTAAAACTTTACATATCATAACACTATAAAAATTAACTGCACTGAAACTGAATTAGAATTCCTTTCATGTCAAAGTCTGTTGTGTATATTAAATCCGTTTTAGCTAATACATTTGTGAGAAAGAAAAACATAATACATAAAATGTAAGTAACATTAATATGACGTACACAAAAAAATAAGTCGTCATTTATGCGATAAATATGAAATTCTATATGAATATAACAACATGCATGTTTGTAAAACTGTTTAATCTGTAAATTTATAACGATTGGGAAAATATTAACGCAAGCACCATTTTTCGTAACAAATTGCGTAAATTTAAAAACCCCAAGAAGTCAGCTTCTACAACCATCAAATAACTCAAACATCAGGTTCTACAATCTTTTAAACCACCTCTTTGCTACAATCTCAGGATTTTTATGTCGTATCATAACCTGAAATAGTAAGTCTTATGGTACAAGTCAGATAACTAGTAATCATTTTGTCGGATGGAAAAAGATTATACTTAAAGAATTATATTTGACTTTTAGTGTAAACATATTAAAAAATACATTGTAATACAGACAATTTTAAAAACAAGAGTAACATGACAGGTTCCACATGTGGGCGAGGGTCTGCTTACCCTTTCTGGAGTACTTGTGCTCACCCCAGTTTTGGTGGGGTTCGTGTTTCCCAGTCTTCAGTTTGATACGTTGTATTTTGTGTACTATTGTTTTTCTGTTGGTCATGACGTTGTAAGTTTATTTACGACTTGTGAATTTGAATGTCCATTGCTATCTTACGCCACTCTTTATCCTTTGAGTTTGAAATGTTTTATTTGGATTCCATGCAAGATTCAAGTGAAATTCCCGTGAGCAAATTTTGCCTGTGTACTATCCCAACGAAATGAGCAGGATTGTTTCGATACTAGTGCTAGCACTGTGCTACGACACAAGTCACATTCCACAGGAAAGACATGTTTCCCTACCCAGACACACTCCGAGATGACCAATGTTTGCTTATATTTCTAAATGGTGTCTCCTTGGCAGAGAAGCAGCAAACAGACATGTTGAAGTAGTTGGTATGACCTCTAGCACTCGCTGTGTGTATTGCATTGAGAACGCGTCCACGATACCATCGATGCGGTTCTTATTAATAACTTGATAGGTTTTATTTTGTTTTTTATATGAATAATGAAAAACAGCCATACTGAGAAATCTTAAACTAATAAATCTATGTCGATCCCAATTCGTTACTACATTTGTAGCTATCATTTTGATCTAATGGAAAAGAGTAGTTTTACCCGAGCTAATGGACCCAAGTCCAAACCGAACATTGATTTTGGTTGATCATCGGACCATTCATACCGTCAATGAAGTACTTTAATCCAGGCTTTCACATTTTAAACCATTAATTTGTGACGAAGTCGTTCAGAATGCACAACATTTACGCACTGCTCTTTTCTGGTTTATGTATATGGATGATTGATAATTGGATTAGCAATTTAAACATCACTTCAACTTGCAGATTGAATATTTATATGAAACAAGTAAAGTAAATGAAAGTAATTTGTCTTTTGTCATTTCTTAACGTATTGCCATTTGTGTAACTTTTGTAAATCTTCTTACAAGGATATTTTTTTTTTTGAAAGAGACCGTACATATGTTTTATGTGTGATCTGTCATACGTTGTGTTTCGATCACAATGAAGTATGCTACATCTCGTGTTTGTGTATTTACATACAAAAATAGAGACAAGTCTTACCAGAACAAGTTCCTCTCCTTCTCTCTCTCTGATCATCGTCGTAACAGTAGATTTAGGATCGTTTGGTGTCTGTACGAATTTTATCTTGCCATCCTCATAAGTCGCCATCATCTGACAAATACAACATACACAATAATGATTGATTAGTTGTTGGTTGCCTAACGTTCAGTGGCAAATATTTCATGCATGTTCAGGACGAGTGTACACAAGAATGACAATAAATAACATGAAGGAATTGGAAATTCATTGTAGACAGCAGAAATGAATAGGCGGCAGTGAGCATCCTGAACTTCAATTCCAAATAAAAGTTGCTGTATGGGCTTTGCTCATTGTTGAAGGCTGTACGGTGACCTATAGTTGTTAATGTCTGTGTCATTTTGGTCTCTTGTAGACAGTTGTCTCATTGGCAATCATACCACATCTTCTTTTTCTGGAGGCCGCAAGAATAGTAACAGGTCTACCAATATTTACAAAAACTGAAACTTTATATTCTGAGGTTGGCTGGGAATCTCTTTTTGAAAGAAGAAGAAGAAGAAAATTACAGATGTTTTATAACATGAACCAAAAGCATGCACCAGAATATCTATGTAATCTTGTACCTCCTTGTGTACAAAGTACAACCAACTACCCGTTGCGAAATGGTCAAGATATTATTGTTCCATTTTGTAGACTTTCCCTTACTACTGAATCGTTTATTCCCTCTACTATACGTGAATGGAATAAACTTGATCCAAAAATTCGCAGTGTCGACTCTATTTCTAAATTTAAGAAAGAATTAAAAAACGATAGTCTAGTATGTAAAATTGAAACGTTTTATTTGTACGGCCCAAGGAAATTAAATATTATCTTAACGCAATTGCGATGTTCCGCTTCATCCTTAAACAATGACCTATTTAGAGCTAACATTATAAATGATCCCTCTTGTCATTGTGGGTCCGATATTGAGGATGTCTACCATTACTTTTTCGTTTGCCCAAAATACACATTATGTAGGAAAAACTTATTCGATAACCTTAACTGGCTATCTGAAAACTTTGTTTTAGATACAAAACTATTAATTTGCGGACACTTGGAACTTTCGAACGAACAAAATATTCAAATTTTCAAACATGTTCAGAATTACATAAAAAGGTCAAACAGATTTCTTATGCCTTGATAGAGCGTTACTATTGCTGACACAGGACGTCATCGTTGCCATCAATCCACAAGTCATCGTCACAGAAGTATACGATTTTTCAAACTTTCTTTTTCCTTTTTTACTTTGTCTCTTCTTTGTTCACCTATGAAAGCTAGTATTATATTGTATAAACTGTTTGTTTTATATGCATGTCCATTATATTATACTATTATTGTAACTTTATATTGTATTATGGAGAAGACTTCATAAGTATGATTTACTTGTGTCTAATCCATTTTGCTTTAATTCAGCAAATAAAATATGTTTAAACTAAACTAAACATCTTCTTTTTTATATACATTAGATGTCTTATTATTTTACATGATTGTTCTATACAATTATAATAAAATTGCCTTCCAGTGGAGTGTACTGGGTGTTAGAACGCCTTATTTTTATATGTTTTTTTTTTCTTTCTATTTTAATTATGTGAACGTTTCATATGGTTTTCTAGTGGTTTGAACTCCTCTTTTCAAAATGGCTGGATCTGTCCAAATTAAATATATTTATCAATTATAATCAGGAAATACAAAAAAAATGAATACTCTTTTCTATCTTTTACCTCAAATTCATTCAATTTTAATGGTTTTGCACTTTATAGTAATACACATTTGATCGGGTGATACATATGAAGTTACGTTGTCCTTTCAACATTGATACATGGATTAGCTTACGGGTATATGATGCTCTGTTAATTTCACAACTTGTGACTGCATTATTGAGTATTTGATCACTGTATTTCGCAATCAACTATTAACAAAGCATTCAATTGTGATTTTATGAATAAGTAGTTTCGGTACTGATTTAAATCATTCTTTATTTAAATGTACTTTTGTTATTCCACTGAACCAGATTGAAAAGGGGGAGGGGTAAACAGCGGCTATAAGCTAACATGACATTTTCAAAACAACAAATACCAGCTCTAAAATTTTAAAATATAATAAAAGAGATACTAGACAATCATACATTTCTTATGCAAAAGATGGACGAAAGATACCAGAAGGACAGTCAAACTCATAAATCGAAAATAAACTGACAGCGTAGCTACAGAACCGTAGCTCTTATGACGTTTTTTTTTTTTTTTTTACTTTTTGCCAACTGGTTCGCAAACAGTTAACAACATCACAAGGATCTATAGCTATGAGCTACGGTTCTGTAGCTTATGTAAGTGCTGCCAATGATCATGATACAGAAAGTTCATTGCGAAAAAAATTAAATCTGTATTGCCCTCGATAGATTAGGTTGCTACCAACTCGAATTGTAAATTTCTAGATATTAGTATTTATTTAGTCCATATACGGAGCCGGCATTACTGTACCAAACAGACCTTTCCCGGTTCTCCATTTTCTGTTGTCTTGTCTTCCTCCACATTTAATTTAATTACATCCTCTCTTTTTCTAAACCCAGCATCCACATCTATTTTGACAGAATCGTCGTTGATAGTTATTGTTTGGGTTGGGGAGCCAGCAGCAATCATTTTTCTCACAAGGAAATTTACACCTATATTGTAAAGAACAAATAATATTAAAAGCTTTCGGGTTATGCTAGAATGAACCAAAACTAGCAATACAACTAGTTTTATGATCCATGTAAACTTGTCGCTCCTTTAAACAAACTTATTCTAAAAGGTTACCTATTCAACACTGTTATAAGATCATTGAATATTGTTTTTATTGGTATAAATATTGATTTTGTTATCAGTAAATTAAAAGCTAACTAAATATTACTAGTATGTTATATGTATATACATATTCATGGATCAACAATCTGTCGATACCTGTAACTTAGCATTGCACAAGGTCATGTTTTTCTCTGGCTGTTTATGACGTCTTTACACTAAATCCATTGGATGTTGGATGTGTACGGATTGATAGTTTAGTCTTAGTTGCATGATTTTTTTATTAGTTGTTAGTGGCTTTAAACTAGCTGTCAGATAATTGCGAGTACTCTCAGATCTGTTCATTGTGTCTTTTTGTGTCGGGATGTATAAGTACCGAACCACGTCCACTTCTATTTTTGTCCATCTGATGAGTTAAGCCTTTTTCAACTGATTTTTATAGTTCGTTCTTATGTTGTACTGTTATACCACTGTCCCAGGTTAGGGGGAGGGTTGGGATCCCGCTAACATGTTTAACCCCGCCACATTAATATTATTTATGTATGTGCCTGTCCCAAGTCAGGAGCCTGTAATCCAGTGGTTGTCGTTTGTTTATGTGTTACATATTTGTTTTTCGTTCCTTTTTTTTTTTTTTTTTTTTTGTTCATAAATTAGGACGTTAGTTTTCTCGTTTGAAATTTTGCATTATTTTATCGGGGCCTTTTATAGCTCACTATGCGGTATGGGCTTTGCATATTGTTGAAGGACGTACGGTGACCTATAGTTGTTAATGTCTGTGTCATTTTGGTCTTTTGTGGATAGTTGTCTCATTGGCAATCATACCACATCTTCTTTTATATAGTTGTACTGAAAATGATTATTACTTTAATGTGTTACAATTATCATGCACTTTCTTTTTATATCCTTATTGAACCTCAGTTCTTAATTGCGGGATCAGTCTACCCGCAAATCAAAACACAAATGTATATACATACATGTAAGGAACGTCCAAAAAGAGAAAATATGTATACCAGGTATGCAAAAACAAAATTGACCAATGCATTATAAAAGGAGAACAAAACTTCACCACACAAAAAACCCTTTCGAGGGTTGCCTTGTACATGTTGTATCCTGTATGATGTGGCAGTTGTCAAAATTTTAAAATTAATTGTATGTGCATTTAAAATGATTTCTGCAAATACACAAGTTGGTGTATCCCACGATTTTTGCTGATACATTGAATATAAGGCTGTTTTCGAAAAAGATTTAATTCACAAGAAGCCGTGAAAAAAGTTCGTTTTTCACTGTGTGTCGTGAAATCGGTAAAAAGATCAACGTGCAATAAATTTTTAATTGTTCGTTCATCGTGAAATGGCAATTTTATTTCGCGTTATTCCGTGAGATCCGCCCCCCTTTTTAACGCCCCCGATATAGAACTGGCATATTTTAACTGGCAAACATCTTTATAATAGAGATATATTGTATGAAAATTAACAATGCCCTGCCTCTTACTGTATCAAACTGACCTTCACATTCATCATAGTGTACAAATGTACATGTAACATTTCACGTCATTTGTCAATTTTTCTTACTTAAAACTTTATAGTAAAGATTACGTTTGTAAAAATAAAACAAAATATTTAACGAATTAAAATCGGATTTCGCTTAATCATAAATCTTCCTAAAATTTCCTAAATCTTGTAACAAGTTATAACCGTCGGCATCAGCTGTTCGTTGTTTGTAAACATTCCCATTGACTTCCGCTTTCTAAAAATAGCCGCCATGTATACATTGCTACTTACCAACATCAGAAAAGAATGCATCAATATTCTCATTCTTGTAAAGTTTCCATTTTCCTTCAAATTTACTTTTCATCTCATCAGTGGCCATTTTTAATGATTACAACCTTTTTAGTGAGATAACTGCAGTGTCCCTGGTCATGGATCAATGGCAGAAATGGCCTTGAAAAAGTTCATAATTTATAAGTTGTTGATGACGAATGTCGATTATTCATATCATGTAAAATAATGCAGTGGACAGATTGTATACGTGACAGATTGATAGAACGACTAGTTTTCAAAAAAATATTATGTAATGAGCCCATAGGCGAATGTTTCACCAACATAAGACAATTTTGATTCATAAAAAACTGATTCAATATGTTTCAAACGATAGGTAAAGGGATGACAGTGGGTGGGGCTATGGTTTTTTCCTTAAACAAATATTCTGATCTCTAATTTGATTAAAAAATATATTTTGGTCGAGTAGATGACAACAAAAACATCATCTGAATCCATACTTCCCCATACCTTGTAGTGTTAAGTATTGGAAATAAAATATTTATTTGATAACGTCGAAAGTCTAATTAAATTTGATGGCGAAAAAAATCTTACAAAAAAAATACATAACCAAAACCCCGACCTCTACTGTTCCAACCCCTTGCAGTTAAATGGTTGCTGTCTAACTATTGTCTTATTGCATCGTCGTTCACTGATACATTTTTCTTTTGACAATATATGTACACTAGACAGTACTAAAACAATATACAATGTACATGTACCATTAGAATAATATATTTCAAAAGACAATTATGGTCAACATGTTATGATTTCACAGCAATATCTATGATAAAAAAAAAATAGTGATACCCCTATCCCGAGTCATTTTACAAGCAGGAAGGTATTAGGGGTTGGGGAGACGGTGTGATTTGGGGGGGGGGGGGGGATCTTGCAATAACGTTTATTTTTACATTTCTACACAGTCATTTCCCGCATTTTTAGTTACAGTATATTCATTTTGATCCTGCCTTGTGCAAAAGCATTTTTTATCAAATATCATCAGTTACTGAGATACAAAAACAAAAATGATATATTCATACGACAGGTTGGTTGATTATTGTTTTTTTTTTTTTTTTAACGTCCAGTGACAAGTATTTCATTCATATTCGGCTGAAGTTAACGACGAATTAATATGTAAATAATTGATAAGTGACATTTTATTTCTAGCTGACACTGATATTTAAAAATACTAAACAAAACTTGGAACCTTCATCCGTAAATCTGCATTAGATCACTGACCACTATAATTCATAGCTGATATATCTAGTATGCAGAGAGCAATGAAAATGCAGAAACTATGAAACTCAATACTCGCCCTTGCCAGCCTCAATACTGCAATTTCTACCACCATTATTATCAGAGAAAAATATTGGATGTTGGGCATTTACTTACAATACAGCAGCTATCAATTTATACGTAAACGTAACCTCTTAGAGGCAATAATTTATATATATATATAGTTAAAGGTCACTTAGTTCTACCATAGAAACCATTCAATCGGAGGCTTTGAAAGTCATACATAACAAGATTACAATAGGGGTATAGATGTTGATAGTTTAGTCTATAATTCATTAGTTGTTGGCTATGGACTAGCTGTGATTTTCCCAACAATATGGCGTGGGCTTGCTCATTGTTGCATGAAACTCATACAATGTATCTCATACATTTGTCTCGTCGGCAATCATATGACACCATACACGATTTGTCCAAGATAGCGATGTCAGCAAATTTAAAAATTCATTTGACTTTTGTTGATAATTTTTTGTTTTATTTCTGTAAATGATAACATCTAATGACAATTTAAAATGAGAAAGAATTATATTATAATGCTAAATGACCACTTGTGTTTTCAGATCCGACTGTATCAATTTTAATGAGCAATTGCATTTCATCATTTAGTCAATTAGGTATTACACTAGGACAATTAGATTTCTTTCAATTAAATTAGTATCAAGGACACAATCTTTTGTCGTGATAACAACGTGTAAAAAACTGTGGATTAGTTCGTGAATATTGAAAAAAAGAAAAGAAAAAAAAACAAGTGAACCTAATATAATACCGGCACCAATATCTCATTTTCTCCGATAATGTGTTTATCAATTTAACTCAATTTCGTTACTGATGTTCTTATTAAATTTTGGTGCTTGCAACCTTTGCGACTATTTTTCGTTTTGAATTCATAAACCGCCTCGCAAAAAAACCATTATTTGATTTACACAAAGATATTCATCTGACACTAATTGAAATGAGATGTATATTTCTATATAAAGCAAGACTTGAAAAAACAGTGCACAAACTGTTCTGTAAACAGGCAGCAGTTTTAAAAGTCCTATCATTCACACAAACTGTTATGTATCAAGAGAAGCAAGTAGGTAAGTGTTCTGTAACCAGCGAAGCAGGTACATTGTAGGTAAGTGTTCTGTAACCAGAGAAGCAGGTACATTGTAGGTAAGTGTTCTGTAACCAGCGAAGCAGGTAGGTAAGTGTTCTGTAACCAGAGAAGCAGGTAGGTAAGTGTTCTGTAACCAGAGAAGCAGGCAGGTAAGTGTTATCATTTAAACAAATCTTTCTATGTCATTTTGATACTTAAATCTTTAAGTTACTTATCAACAGCTTTCTGCCGTTTTCCCATTAAACTTTGAACCTAAAGCCTCGGTCACACCTTACCGGATAGCACGAACGGACGCCTAACGGATGAAAATTAAAGTTGTCCGTTGACAAAATTGTAATCCGTTGGGAGTCCGTTGATGTACAGACCGAATAAAACGGACGTGTAACGGATGCATAACGGACACACACCGGATATGCAACGTACGAGAAACGGACACGTACCGGACAGAACGGATGTCGAACGTACATCCAACGGACGAGTACCGCATAAAACGGACACCTAACGGAAGCGTACCGGATAAAACGGATGAACAAGATATACGGAAAAATCAAAGGCGACAATAATAATACCTGTAAATCGCATATATATTCTTTCTGTGTAACTGGTTTTGGTTTATTTTTCAAAATTCCGCCAAAGGACAGTGTCTGGCCTGAATAAGAACTGCTTGTTGTGAAGACGTGCCTATACTCTAAGATCGATTATGAATAATAAGAATTCATGAACCTTAAGAAATCTGACATACCAATAATTGGCATTTCTGACGCGAAATTTACAATTGGCATTTATCCGTTTCAGATCCGTTCATCATCCGTTTTATCTGTTATACGTCCGGTAGAAGTCCGTTTCTCATCCGTTTTATCCGTTAAACGTCCGGTAGAAATTCGATGGTGAATTTATCTTCCAGACTTCCAACGGATGTATAACGGACACGTAACGGATACAAAACGGAAACGAAACGGACGAGTACCGTACAAAACGGACGCCTAACTGGATGTTCAACGGACATTTTATCCGTTGGACGTCCGTTCAAAGTTTTGAACATGCTCAAACTTTTCCTTCGGACAGAACGGACGCCGACGGATAAAACGTACGCTTAACGGACATGCAACGGATATGGACGGACGTCTAACGGATAAGAACGGACGTCTAACGGACATGAACGGATTGAAAAAAAGTTATCCGTTAGGCGTCCGTTCGAGCTATCCGGTAAGCTGTGACCGAGGCATTAAAAAAAACATTTTAATACATTGTAAATTGCTCTGTTGCTTTGATACAATTTACAGGTGCATTTGAACTTTCTCTACGTAATTGGAAAGTGGATTACTTATGCTAAATCTATCATAATGTTTTACGGAATGGTATTTCTTGAGTCGATGTGTTACTTGTCCTTTGCAGACTTACGTCGATTAGTCGTGATGTATAACGTCTTTATTCTGAGTTAACATTTTAATTTCCCCTTTGTTATTTCTTACTAGCTGCACAAATCGTGTCAAATGCGTGTCAAATGCGAAGACAATGCTAAAGGTATAAATAAAAGAGAGACGGTTATTTGACAAGTTTAATCTGGGGAATATCTTGTTAAATTATTATAATAAAGTATGAATAATTCTAAATAATAAGGATGTTCTTAACCCAGGCAGTAACCCTAGCCGTATTGGTCGCAACGTTTTGGAACTTTTGGTCGTCTGTGCTCTTCAACTTTGCACTTTTTCGAACTTTTTTTATATGAGCGTCACTGGTTATTCTTGTGTGGACGAAACGCACGTCTTGCGTATTAAATCTTAAACCTGGTACCTTTTGTTAGCTATTATTCGGGTGTTTCTCTGTCCTATATGTACCCCCATTTATTTTTATTTGTATTGTAGTCTTGTCATGTTATATTATGTTGTCATTTAAATGTTATATTTAACATTGCCATAAAAGCAGGAGGTTTGGTATGCCACAAAACCAGGTTCAACCCACTTTTTTTTCTTAAAAATGTCCTGTACCAAGTCAGGGAAATGGCCATTGTTATCTTATAGTTCGTTTCTCTGTGTGTTACATTTTAATGTTGTGTATCAGTCTGTTGTGTCGTAGTTCTCCTCTTATATTTGATGCGTTTTAGTTCGTAACCCGGATTTGTTTTTTTTTCTAAATCGTTTTATAAATTTGAAACAGCGGTATACTACTATTGCCTTTATTTGTGTCTTCTCCAGATTTGTCAGATACCATCCGGGTACCAGTCTATGTCTTCTCTAACTCGTCTTACCTATGTATGGTGAAACTCCGACATCTGTGTGCGTTTGTGCGTCTCATCCAAAGACAGGATTCTTTTAACTTTACTGTTACTGGTGGTCGTTATTTCTTTTTTAGTTCTTGTGTAAGTTGTAGGTCTTTTGTCAGTTCCGTATAATTTCTATAGTTAAATTTCACAATTTGCTCTAGAATTTTAGCTTACCATATTGTAAAGACGTTTATCTATAAACGAATGCGAGACCCTTTTGACCCCCTCTTTAAAAATAATGAGGTTTTACGAGTAAACTTATTTGTATGATAAAATGTATCGCCCACATTGATAGCATGGAGACCTTTAAGTTTGTTGCCAAAGGAATCAAAGTAATCATAAAATAAGATCACTTTGTGGAAAAATAAGACATCGATGTCCTAAAGTGTAGAAAAAATATTCAATTCAATGTCAAAATATTATTGTTTTCATATTGTTATATATGATAAAATAAAATTTCTTTTTAATCCTTGTGATTCACTACACACTCTAGTGTATACAGCCTTGCATGCCGTTTCTAATTTCTTCAATAGAAAAACAAATCGCAGCGATTGATATCAAAATGTTTAAACCACTGCGTTTGAAATACAATTAATTTTAACACATTTTGCATATCTCTTGATTGTTTTAATCAAGAATTTGTTTCATCGTCAGTGCAGTGTTTATAATTAATGCATACTTTGACCTAAAGCTGTTAATTTGTGTGTTATTTGGTCTCTTGTGGAAAGTTGTCTCATTAGTAATAATACCACATTTTCTTTTATGTTTTTCCCTTTTAGACATTTCATTTATGGACTTACCTTCTTGGTGTATAAGTACAATGTACTTACTTATGATACGGGAAATGTAGACAAACAATTTTTAGACATTAGATGACACAAACGGTATAATTTAAGGATAGGAATTGTATAATTGTTGTAATTGTGAGTATGAATGTAAATTTTGATATATTTTAGTTTTGAATTATCTTTTTATGTAGTTACAGTTGAATCAAATAAATCTAAACCCAGAGTTTCAACGTAATTGTACTCCACAGCCAACTTTATTTCAGATATTTAAATCAAATAACTTTTATTTCACTTAAATGTTAATGTTTAAATACAAAATGTTTATAGACAAGACAAGACAATATTTTTAAAAGTCTCACTTCTTCATTTATGACCCAATATAAATAGGTAATAAAGCTTAAACACAAACTTACAAGAGCTACTAAAAAAAGAGATATAAGAGACTATATTAATACATATCTACCCCATTTACTTAGCAATATTAAAACATATTCTTTTCAATATAATGATTTAGCAGTTAGAAAGTATATATTTTGAATAACAATTTAATTCAAATATTTCACCATCAGATAAATGCATTATATCAACATAACTTATAGATACTTTACAAACAAAAAACTACAACGCAAATCTCCATACTCTGTAAAATTCTTTAAACAATGCATTTCATCTCCAATTATTTTTGTAACAAAAAAGTATTTTCAAGTAAAATACATTCATGTCTGCCAGTCTTATTTTCAAACGAGCAGCTGTACCACTCCCAAATTTAGCAAATGAACTTCTGTTTTTTTTCCTGGTATGTGTTTTTTTTAAACAGATTTTTTTTTCACCAATGTCATTTTGAAATAATCTGTTATTTGTACGTAGATTGCGACGCTACATACGAAAGTAGCCTGTACCAAGACAGTAATATGACAGTTGTTGTCCATTCTTTTGATGTGTATGATGTGTTTATAACTTTATCCACCAAACGCTACAAACATGATGTCAATGAAAACATTATAAAGGAATTGTATGCGACTGTCATACAAGTGAGAGAATTAGCTAGATATGAAACCAGGTTTAAACTATTATTTTCTACATAAGAAATTGCCTGTACCAATTCAGAAATATTTCAGTTGGTATTTACTCGTTTGATGTGTTTTAACTTTTTATTTTGGCATTTGATTAACGAATTTCCGTTTTAAATTGTCCTCGGAGTTTATTATTTTTGTAATTTTATTTTTCCAAATCAAATGAGAAAAAAACCAATACTTTAATACATCAAACGAAGGATAACAACTTTCATATTTTTGAATAGGCACAGGCTTTTTATTATGTATAAAATGGTGGATTGAACCTGGTTTTATAGCTAGATAAACCGCTCACTTTTATAACAGTAGTATACAATTTCATTATATTGACAACGATGTGTGAACAAAACAAACAAACATTATAGGTAAAAATATCAAAATTAGGGGTACATCAATCAAAATTTACACGTAACACAATTATCCTTTATTTGTATTCGTATTCATTATCGCTTTAATTATTCTGAAACTGAGATTGTAAAGTAAGTCTTTAGTCCAGCAACACTTTTCTATAAGTTGTGTATGCTGCAGACTGATTAAACATGATCATTGGGAAATTAAGTAATGAAACAAAAGGTGTAACATTTGCGATCTTTCTTTACTCTTTAATTTGGAAACAATAATAAATCATTAACACGTTGTACGTTGTATGTGAAAAACCTTTGTTTATAGTTTCCAAGTTCTGCCGTGTTGGTCGACCAAATTCAGTCAGAAAGTCGTCAGTAGTAAAAACTAAGTTATATATGCATAGTAACTGATAAAATGTAACAAATTTAGTTTTGTATTTTGCATAACATATTTACTAATTACAGTGTAATTGAATTGGGCAGAATGTCTTCAGATCCTATTACAGATGAAAAGTCACCAAAAATGCCGGACATTAAATTTAAAGACGAACTTACAGATATCGCTTCAGGATCAACCATTCATGGCATAGCTAATATATTTTCGACAAACTCGGCATTCAAACGAATTCTATGGATTCTTGCCTTTTTTGCATGCGTAACATTAGTTATAAGACAACTTGTTGACATTTTTATACTGTACAGCTCGTTTCCGATAATTACTTCTTTCAAGCATGAATTATACACAGAATTTCCAGCTTTTACAGTTTGTAATTTGAATAAATATAGACATAGCAAACATGAAGAATTTAAAAGAAAAATGGAGAAATTGGCAAATGAAGAGTACGCCCGCAAACGCGTAAGTAATACCTGGCAACATTACTCAAACTCGTAAGTAATACCTGACAACATTACTCAAACTCGTAAGTAATACCTGACAACATTACTCAAACTCGTAAGTAATACCTGACATCATAACTCAAACTCGTAAGTAATACCTGACAACATAACTCAAACTCGTAAGTAATACCTGACAGCATTACTCAAACTCGTAAGTAATACCTGACAACATTACTCAAACTCGTAAGTAATACCTGACAACATAACTCAAACTCGTAAGTAATACCTGACAACATTACTCAAATATTTTGATAATACTATTACCATTTTTTGTATGTTATTATGTTTTAACCGTTGTGGTGCAGAGGCCATAATATTACGGTCGTACCCAGACCTTCGTTATTTTGGCATCGTCATCGTAATGCCATTTAATTCGTAGTGTATGCACGTTTCCTCAATCTGACACTATTGATTGTCAAGTTTCTCACTTTTAATATTAATTTTGAGCTCAAATACGAAATTCAAAGTTTGATAACGGACAAAATTGGGTTTTTTGGAGGGGTGGGCTTACTGTCGAGTTCTGAAACGCGGAGTTATGAGGACTGAAACCTTAACAAATACTGTTAACCTAAAGGCACATAACGACTGATCGTGTTTATTATCAAAATACGCCAAGGAAACGACTACTTCCGGTTGCAAGTCGAGTTAAAAGTTCAAAATCGGAAAAAATCGGAAATTGTGTGAAGTTTGGTGCAAATGATGATCCAAGATCAGATTTACTCCGACCTAACAACTGTTGTGATAAAAGTGTTTCACTGGGGTCCACTCTACATTAAAACTACAGATGGATGCATCTATTAGCATCTCTCGGACTTACAGGTCGAGAAAAAGAAACAAAAAACGTCAAAATTGACGCCTTTTGCACCTGAGTACCAACTTTGGGGCAAATTCCCGCCCACCCTTACCAGCCTCCTCACCCGATCACCCCATCCCGTGATCCCCTATCTTAGATTTATTGCAATTGCTATGCATCAGCATCAGGGTACAGCTCATTTGCATATCATTTGCATATTTTTGCAAATACTCGAAATTCAGACAATTTCTGAAAACAATGCAGCATAGTAAGGGTTAATTATTCATCGGACGAAACAAGCACTAAGTCTTGTTAAAGTCCAAGTCAATCCATGTTGCCTTTGTTTGCAAAGAGACCTCTTATATAATATAATACATTCCTGGCTTTCAAATCTTAGAAAGAGGCTTCTGGTAATGCCTGGCTCACAATTGTTAAAAAGAAGCTTCTAAGTATGTATACATTATATACTATGTGGGAGCGAACGATGCTTAAACCCCATATGAAATTAACTAAAACCAATTTATAACGTATTAGATCACTTATACACCGTGAAATGAATTCATCCTACTGTATATCTTAAACTCTAGTATTTTGACGAGGGTGATTAAGTATTCGATTTCAAGAACCTACTGCATTGGTTTAAACAATACCAAATGCCAACAATATAAAATTTCAGGCTTTCAATGTGTTTTCTGTATCTATTTTTGAAGTCGTTCATCCTGTGACCAAATCTAACGATTTAGTTCTTTATATAACACCAAAAACTAATCGTGCAATAAAATAAAGCACATTCTCTAACCCTATATTGAAAAAAGTATCTTGTCTTAGGGAGGGATAAATCCTACTTTGTTAAGAATCACTCTGATTCGAACAAAGAATTCTCTGAAACTGATATTATCAAGATGCTTGATTTCTTGATTGACAACATATTTGTTACGTTCGGAGGACGTGTTTTTTAACAGACTGTCGGCATTCCAATGGGAACAAATTGTGCCCCTCTACTTGCCGACTTGTTTCTTTATTATTATGAGGCTGACTTCATGCAGGAACTTCTTAGGAAGAAAGATAAGAAGTTAGCAATATCCTTTAAATCTACTTTTCGCTATATAGATGATGTTCTTTCACTTAATAATTCAAAATTTGGTGACTATGTGGAACGCATCTATCCAATCGAGCTAGAGATAAAAGATACTACAGATACAGTTAAGTCGGCCTCATATCTTGACTTACATCTAGAAATTGACAATGAGGGTCGGTTGAAAACAAAACTTTACGACAAAAGAGATGATTTCAGCTTTCCAATTGTGAACTTTCCATTTCTAAGTAGCAACATTCCAGCAGCACCTGCATACGGGGTATATATCTCCCAATTGATACGATATTCCCGTGCTTGCATTTCCTATCATGATTTTCTTGATAGAGGGTTGCTGCTCACAAGGAAGCTATTAAACCAAGAGTTCCAAATGGTGAAGTTGAAATCATCCCTTCGTAAATTTTACGGACGCCATCACGAGTTGGTTGACCGTTATGGAATAACCGTTTCACAAATGATATCGGATATGTTCCTTACGTCGTAACTACAATCCCCTTCCCTTTCATGAATGTGACCTACCGAATTAGACTATTTACCGTATATGTTATCACATTAGCAACACGACGGGTGCCGCATGTGGAGCAGGATCTGCTTACCCTTCCGGAGCACCTGAGATCACCCCTAGTTTTTTGGTGGGGTTCGTTTTGTTTATTCTTTAGTTTTCTATGTTGTGTCGTGTGTGCTGTTGTTTGTTTGTCTTTTTCAGTTTTAGCTATGACGTTGTCAGTTTGTTTTAGATTAATGAGTTTGACTGTCCCTTTGGTATCTTTCGCCCCTCTTCTTGAATATACAGGCTCTCCAATTGTTCGCTTCCACCTATTCTATTCCAAGATGAGTTGTTCTAATGTTGTTTTTTTCCAGTTTCAGTTTATCTTCATACATACATATTTTGTTATGTCTTTCAGGCTCATAACACTCGAGATGAACTGTGTATTCTCGATGAAATATATTGTTCAATGACGTCATTGGTACTAAATATCACCAGGTAAAATCTTAATAATTTAAAGTCATAAGAAACCTCAAATTAAAAACAAATAATGCATATAAATAAACCTATCATAGATACCAGGACTAAATTTTGTATATACGCCAGACGCGCGTTTCGTCTACAAAAGACTCATCAGTGACGCTCGAATCCAAAAAAGTCAAAAAGGCCAAATAAAGTACAAAGTTGAAGAGCATTGAGGATCAAAATTCCTAAAAGTTTTGCCAAATGTGTTTTTATAACTCAATGGATAGTTTTCATTATAAAACGTAACATCATGCAGAGAAGGTGATGTATAATGACGATGTCCATGACTGCGTCTACGACGAGGAGTCGAGTTGAAAATATTCATCACATTCACCGAGTTACACGAAGGACTAGATAGAAAACCTATACCATCAATTTTGTAATTGCAACCATAAGGTGTCGCAGTTCCCAATTGTCTAATCCAGTAGACCTCTTTTTGTCTACGGAGAGTCGTTGAAAGATTAGGATTGTTAGAGCTACAGATGGGTGCAGTCCTAACCTGTACAGAAAAATAACTTGATAACCAGTCATTTGGACTGGTCAAGGTTAACCTGTGACCGGATTTAAGACTGCTCTTACCAGTCCTAGGACCAAAATCTAGTTAACTTGAAAAGCGGACTTGGTCCTAGGACTGTTTTTATGTCTGTCAAAAAGTGAACTTGGAAACAGTTCCGCTATTGATATAAGTTAACTTCGAACCGGTCCTGTCATAAGTTAACATAAGTTAACTTCGGAACCAGTCCTGCCGTAAAGTTAACATAAGTTAACTTCGAAACCAGTCCTGCCACAAAGTTAACATAAGTTAACTTTTGCTTTGACAAATCCGATTAAAACCAGACCTGTTCCCAAGTTACCTTTTGACTGGTCTGCTCAACACTAAGTTAACTTGTAACCAGGACCGCTCTATATCGATTTTTTAAAAATAGTTTTAATATCTTTGTTTCGTAGTATAAACATCGAAAATAAAGTAAAATTAATACTTCCGTTATATAAACAGGATTAAGTACAAATATTTGAAAATAAAGTACGCATAAAACGTTGCTTGTAACACAAATTTATCTGTGATCTCACAATCTATCAATTATAAAACCGATCTTGGTTACAATGATAACGGGCACTGAATATATATTCCAATACCTATCAAATTCAACCATATTTGCACTTTATTATGTATATCTTTGAAAAGATGTATATTTGATGTTATTTGTATATGTCTTTGTTAGTTATACATCCTTGAACTATGCAGCCACAATCAGCAATAGTTTAATTCATTTAAACACATGACTACAAATTTTTGTTTGCATAAATTTAGGGTGCCAGCATGTCCTCCTTTTATTTAAAATATTGATACGTAACAAAATTTGAGTAGTTTTGATACCTCATGCTGACTTGTACAACAAAATTATTTGACCGCATCGACCAAATCTTCCATATATTCACTTTAATGTGTAAATCTATATACCCGCATAGTAAATCAGCCATAATTTTTATGTCAGGATTCAATGTATGATACAATGGACAGCAATATTGCAATACAATAACAACAAATTTTTGTTCGCATAAATTTAGGATGCCAGTATGTCTTCCTTTTATTCAAAATATTGATACGTAACAAAATTTCAGTAGTTTTGATATCCCATGTTGACTTGTACAACAAAATTATTTGATCGCAATGACCAAAACTGACCATATGTGCACTTTAATTTGTAAATTTATATACCCGCATAGTAAATCAGCCATATTTTTTATGTCAGGATTCAATGTATATATAATACAATGGACAGAAATATTGCAATACAATAACAAATTTTTGTTCGCATTAATTTGGGATGCCAGTATGTCCTCCTTTTATTCAAAATAATGATACGTAACAAAATTTCAATAGTTTTTATACCTCATGTTGACTTTCACAACAAAATTATTTGACCGCATTGACCAAAACTGACCATATGTGCACTTTAATTTGTAAATCTATATACCATGTATACCTGCATAGTAAATCAGCCATAATTTTTTTGTCAGGATTCAATGAATAATACAATGGACAGAAATATTGCAATACAATAACAAATTTATGTTCGCATAAATTTAGGATGCCAGCATGTCCTCCTTTTATTCAAAATATTGAGACGTAACAAAAGTTCAGTAGTTAACCTCATGCTGACTTGTACAACAAAATTATTTGACCGCATTGACCAAAACTGACCATATGTGCTCTTTAATTTGTAAATCTATATACCCGCATAGTAAATCAGCCATATTTTTTATGTCAGGATTCAATATATAATACAATGGACAGAAATATTGTATTACAATAACAAATTTTTGTTAATGTGGACCTCAGTGACCCATCTCGTAAAAATCTGGTGATCATATGCACGGGCAATCGTTAAACTTCGGCTTCAAAACAAGAACTTTAATTACCTGCCATATTTTCACAACAACACTGACCGATTGAAAAAAAAATGACGATTATACGAAATTTACACGAAGACTAAGTTTATGATGTTTGTATGTATTGGTTCAAGAATTGGAAGAACATTATTTTCCACCGGTCACTCGTTTCTTATGACTTTAATGTCCATTTCATTACTCTCATATCTCAAAAATATAAAGGTATACCATACAGTTACACATACAATTCACTAAAAGAACAATACTTACTATATAGTGTATAAAAAAGAAGATGTGGTATGATTGTCAATGGGACAACTATCAACAAAAGACCACAATGACACAGAATATTAACAACTATAGGTCACCGTACGACCTTCAACAATGAGCAAAGCCCATACCGCATAGTCAGTTATAACAGACCCTGATAAGACAATGTAGAACAATTCAAACGAGAAAACTAACGGCCTTATTTATGTAAAAAAAAATGAACGAAAAACAAATATGTAACACATAAACAAACGACAACCACTGAATTACAGGCTCCTGACTTGGGACAGGCACATACATAAATAATGTGGCGGGGTTAAACATGTTAGCGGGATCCCAACCCTCCCCCTAACCTGGGACAGTGGTATAACAGTACAACATAAGGACGAACTATAAAAATCAGTTGAAAAAGACTTAACTCATCAGATGGACCAAAATACAAGTGGAAGTGTGTTCATTCAGCATCTCAATTGTACGAAAGAAAACTAGAGGCTCTAAAGAGCCTGTGTCGCTCACCTTGGTCTATGTGAATATTAAACAAAGGAAGCAGATGGATTCACGACAAAATTGTGTTTTGGTGATGGTGATGTGTTTGTACGTCTTACTTTACTGAACATTCTTGCTGCCTACAGCTATCTCTATCTATAATGAACTTTGCCCAGTAGTTTCAGTGGAAAATGTTAGTAAAAATTTACAAATTTTATAAAAATTGTTAAAAATTGACTGTAAAGGACAATAACTCCTTAGGAGGTCAATTGACCATTTCAGTCATGTTGACTTATTTGTAAATCTTACTTTGCTGTACATTATTGCTGTTTAAAGTTTATCTCTATCTATAATAATATTCAAGATAATAATCCAAAACAGTAAAATTTCCTTAAAATTACCAATTTAGGGGCAGCAACCCAACAACGGGTTGTCCGATTCATCTGAAAATTTCAGGGCAGATAGATTTTGACCTGATAAACAATTTTACCGTGTCAGATTTGCTCTAAATGCTTTGGTTTTTGAGTTATAGGCCAAAAACTGCATTTTACCCCTATGTTCTATTTTTAGCCATGGCGGCCATCTTGGATGGATGGCCGGGTCACCCGACACATTTTTTAAACTAGATACCCCAAAGATGATTATGTCTAAGTTTAGAATAATTTGGCCCAGTAGTTTCAGAGCAGAAGATTTTTGTGAAGGATTACCAAGATTTACGAAAAATGGTTAAAAATTTACTATAAAGGGCAATAACTCCTAAAGGGGTCAACTGACCATTACGGTCATGTTGACTTATTTGTAAATCTAACTTTGCTGAACATTATTGCTGTTAACAGTTTATCTCTATCTATAATAATATTCAAGATAATAACCAAAAAACAGTAAAATTTCCTTAAAATTACCAATTTAGGGGCAGCAACCCAACAACGGGTTGTCCGATTCATCTGAAAATTTCAGGGCAGATAGATCTTGACATGTTAAACAATTTTATCCCTGTCATATTTGCTCTAAATGCTTTGGTTTTTGAGTTATAAGCCAAAAACTGCATTTTACCCTTATGTTCTATTTTTAGCCATGGCGGCCATCTTGGTTGGTTGGCCGGGTCACGCCACACATTTTTTAAACTAGATACCCCAATGATGATTGTGGATAAGTTAAGTTTAATTTGACCCAGTAGTTTCAGAGGAGAAGATTTTTGTAAAAGTTAACGACGGACGACGACGACGACGGATGACGGACGCCAAGTGATGAGAAAAGCTCACTTGGCCCTTTGGGCCAGGTGAGCTAAAAAGGACATTCTAATTGATGGACTATTTTTTTAAGAAGAGATATCTTGAAAACTGCTTAACTAAAAGTGACATGACAGGTTGCAGTCTCATGATGACTCGAATTCCGAACGTTCAAAAAATTTAAATAAAATCAAAGAAGGCAATCACATATCTAAATTATACCGATGATGACAAATGAATACATCTTTACAAATAAATGCATCTGAATATGTAATTTTTGTAGCAAATAATGTAAATCATGTGTTATCTACACAAAAGCAAATAATAATAAATAACAACTCTAAATTAAAACGAAATTTTAATCAAAGCAAATAAAAACTTTTCACTAAAATAACTTAAACATAGTCCAATAGATAGAAGTAAGCAATAATCAAACATCCTACATATAGTAAAATAACAAAATTACCGTACTCCGAGGAATAATGGAACTGAAGTATACAACTGGAATGGAAACGGAGGATATGTCAAACAGACAACCCTACTAAAGATCAGTTAACACCTGAATGCATAGTATTGTTATGAAGTGAATGGTAGTTATTTTTTTTTTTTTATTGGTATAATACTTGTATGTAGTTAAACGTGACAACATTACACTATTTATCGAGCTGAATAATTATTCATATCGTTTTCTCAAATGTTTATGTTTTCCTCATATTATTTTAGATCACAGTTCCCGTAAGTATTGTACATTCACCAACTAATTTAAATATTTATGGTTATTTACCAGGTTCTTACGCATGTGCGTTGTTTCATTTTGCATTAATCAAGTATAAGAAGTCTGAGAAACAAACAATGGTATTTTCAATGTTCAAACACTTTATGAATCATCTTTTACGAAGGACTTATACATGTACATTGACCCACCCTACGAGCGTTTATTGATATATCAAAATCACATAAAAACTTCCAACAAAAAAAAAAACGTGTGGTATCAGCTGATATTTTGTTACTTTTTAACCAAATATGTGTTGTGTATCTAAAAAAAAGTAAGTGAGTTCAAAATGTTCTGATGTAAAGAAATGAATTTATGAATAAGAAGAGCATGGTGTCTCTATTTTTTAAAGTAGTCTAGCAGACATAGTTACTATCTTGTACCAACATTATTGTAGTAATCTCAAACGCATTTTGTATATACAAATAACTTTAGTATGATTTGCATACTAGGGAACACGTTGATATGATTGGCCAAGAGGACTTCTGGAAGAAGTTCTTGACGTTGTATATGTTTCGATAGACGGCGTTCAACGAACTTCTTTTCGTACAGTAACTATGTAAACGAATGGCGGCAATGAGAACACAATCCTGTTCTTAACAACATTTATTTTTACTTCGCGTTAATCGTTGAATTAAACACAACACATTGATATGAATGAGTTTTTGTATATTATTTTTTGTCAGATAGCAAATTTCATGGAGTACATATCTTTGCATTAACAAACAAATATAATCATGTGCCAGGCCAATTTAATGACACAAATATACAATTTACGTGTAACAGAGGTTATTAGTGTGGAAAATAAATTCATTATCCCAAAAAACAAATAATTATAAGGATTTAACCAGACTGAGAATTGAAGGAGGCACAAATACAGTTTCGATATTCTTTTAATTGTAAACGATAGTCATAGAATGGTCGATACAAAGAGATTTAATTGTCAGATATGATTTTGTCGGTCACAAAATATTTAATTATTGTGTTTCAGAAATTACGAGTATGAATTGGGTCATCAGATTGACAAAATGTTCATTATTTGTCAGCTATGGAGAAATTCGGATCATTACTGCTCTAAGGATAAGTGAGTTGACCGTTACAAACATTCGTTTTATTCATTTAAGTTTCAACTAGGGTGTATTAATTGCGAATCTGCTTTCTCATTTCTGTTTTACATTAATGATTATTGAATCATAAGTAAGTGACAATGCCCTTAATATTTCGTCAAAAAAGCAATGGTGCGAGTACAAATCTTATTTAAAAGAATTGTATACAAAGTAAATAAAATAGCGAGAATCGTATTCACAAGACAATGTTTTGTTGCATTACATAATGACGTCGTTCTCCATATTTTCGACTATCAAGCCATGTCCGTGATCTTATAGATAATAGGCAGTTAGATCAAAGGGAAATGTAAATATGGCCGATATGTTGACTTCAAGTAAACAACACTCTGGTTGACTCTGAAATATATTTCCAAGAGCATGACGGTGTTTCCATGAACTTTCCTTTAATAATTCATAGCTTGTGTGTGTTCTTGTCAATGTGTAACATTAACATAAGTTAATAATTATGACGTATACAATTATTCCTAGTTATACCCGTTGGCGTTCAACACGATATGGAAACTGCTACACTTTTGAATTAAAAACAGATGTTGGTATTATGGATGGACTGGACGGGGGTAAGTTGATTAACAATACTTAGTTTTGATTGGTTGATTTAAAATACCATGTTTTTATTAGTTCATTTCTGATCGTTTATTGTTTAACATCTCAAAAATAATCTATAAATTTCAGTATTTGTGTTACACAGGTTCTACAGCTGCGAAATCCTATAATGTTGTAAGGAAAATCAGATGTAATAACTGTTAAATTATTTATGAACTCTTTATAAATCATGTTAGATTGCAGTCGATCAGTTCTGCAGATTCAGGAACTTAAAGTAAACCTGTATTGGTATCGCGGTAGTGCTCGTACATAAACATTACACTTTATAAATTTATTGTGCGAATATTTCAACTACCCAAAATTTGTTTGATTTGTGTATACCCCAAATTTTACTCGAGCATTTTGGGTTATGACGAAAAAGTAGAAGGCCCTGTTCGTCAAAGAGCATGGTGCTCATGAAATAATGTAAAACAAATGTTCTGTTTTGATGCAATTAAACAAAATAACAATAACGATTCCAAATATTTCGAGCCTGTTTCTGCATTTTATTTGTGAATCTAATGGTCAGTAAAACAGATAGAATATTCCGTAAGGTCAATTTAAATATTTGAATAACAGTATATTGGTATGAAACATCCCGTATTCGTCATGATAAACTCATTAAAACACGTTTGTTTGATTGCCTTCCGCATGTTCGTTTATATAATTCAGGAATAAACCTTATTTTTAATTTGGAAATACACGAGAATACTACCACTGACTTTGAACCAGGAATACGTTTTGTTGTCCATCCTCGAGGTGTCGTTGCTATGCCACACGAAGAAGGAATTACAATCAAAGGAGGCGAGAGAGCAATCATTGGCATTACACAGGTAATTAATTCAGGGTACAGGTAACCAATGTAGCGTACAGGTAATCAATAAATTGTTCATTTATTCAAAATAAAAGTATTATTGGTGTGAGGATTTACAATGTGTTGTCAATATACTTGATACTTTGAACTTGGTAAGCATAATTAAAACTACTTTTGTCATGGTAGGCAAGATGTACACTGCTTCTTTTTGCTCAACTAAAGAAATTTTGTGTTTCATTTGTTCTTTCCATGAAATATGCGAGATACTTATCGCATTGGGTAAGCAAGTCGTAATTTACATATACATTTTATTCTATATATATAGGGTTAGCCATGAGACAATATTAAAATTTAAAATGCTTAATTTTGAAACGTTTGAGATGATCGTAAAAACTAGTCAATAACCATTGAAATCGTATAAACGCTATGTTGGCTAATGAAAATGCAAACATATGTTTTGAAAGTTGCCTCATTTTTAAGGATTCACAAAACGGAATGTACCTACACTGCATGTCAATACCAACATTCTGTTTACTTGGTTAATGCTATTTGCGGGGTACAAAGACAATTAAATGACAAAGAGCAGTTCAGAGATGAAACAGTATTTACAAAATGTCAAACTCTAAGGCGACAGAGACTAGCAGCAAACTTACTTCACATATAATTAACTCCTATCATTAAGGTAGTTGTCATTTCTGTCTATTAGATGTGGTAAATATGCATCCTCAAAAGGAGTAATGAACGAAAACATGTCTATTTTAGCGCAAATGCGACCAATAACGATCTTTCAGTTCCACCTTATTTGAAAATTGAAACGTTCCCCTATAACAATCGTTTTCACTTTGTATTTTCGGGGCATCTTTTTCGTCTGCTATACTAGTATTGTTTCTTGGGATTCGTAAATACTTACATAATTATATGATAAAATAAAAAAAAATGAAATGAAATGCTGAAATATTTTGAAGACTGGAATACATCGACTACAAACCCCAAAGAGTCCATGTAGAACCAATGACAGACATTTTGGAGGAATATATGATATGAAGGTATTAGTTCAGATAAAGAAAATATTGTAAGATTATCTTCAAAGGCTTTAATGAGACTACATGTTTAATATTTTCTAAATAAGTAAATACACATTATCGTGGGTATAAACATAATTGTAAATGTAATAATATAAGATAACTTCGTAAAGACATTGATTCAATTTATATGTGAACTATGTATCGATGGGGAATTATTCTCGGAATTAATGTATGGGACAGTGTCATGATAGATATGACAAAGTCAATAGAGTTTTAATTTAAATACAAGTTGAGAAAAAATGATAAAACTTAAGTTGAAAACATTTTACTGCCATTATCAGTTATTTTATTGTTGATAGGCATGTAGGAAATTGTGTAGAGAGACGATAATTCAAGAGGAGTGTGGATGTTATGAATTCGACGAATCGATTTCCCTTCGGACACCCTCTATCATAGATACCTGCAAAAATACCAATTTCGGTAGGTGCAGCTAAGCTATTTCACCAAGGTATCACTCTTCCGCAAATTAAAATAGGTACTTTAAAATAATTGGAAACAAATGTAATGGTTTTAGTTAATATGGTATTCTGTTCGTATGTCAGTCTGTCTGTCATCGACACTCCGCACAATAACTAAAAAACGCTTTTACCAAATTAAATGAGATTGCACTGAAAAATTTATATTTATAGATTTTAAAAAAATAATTGTTTCAATTTTTGTAAATTTTAGATAATACGTTATCGAGTTTGGAAATTTTATTTAAAAAAGGGGGGATCTTATAGTTTCAGAATAGAACCCAAAATTGCTTTTATAAATTGCTCATATGACATTGCGATTTGAACTTTATTTGAAAAAAAATCACCAAAACTAAAAGATCGACGGGCATACCCTGCGTTCATGCCGCAGATTTTAACAATTAGATTGTGTTAATGGAATTATGTGTAATTTAAATAGGTGTTCTGATTGACTATACCTATATGTTGCAGCATCTATAAGTCAGTACATGTAATAAGGTACTTTGAAGAGTTTCTGACAGGCTTTAGATTAAAAGTGACCCCTAAATTATTACGAGAAATCGTAACATATGTTAACAATTCGAATTTATATAAATTTAATTTTTCCAAAAATTGCTTTGTGTACTGCTATAATGGATGGTATTATTAACTTCATCTAGTTATGCCAAATCTGTTTGTAACGCTATTGAAATTCAACTAGTCGCCTTTGGTCAAAATTGCGGCATGAATATCTAAACTCAATCTAATTAAATCAAATCCTTCAATTTGCTCCCTATCTGATATGTCACGCATCAAGGCTTAAAATACGAATTTATCAGATTGGCTCACACTTAATGTTAAAGTTTAAACTAGCAACACATCAATGTGAGAAATAAAATTATTATCTTCTGAAAGAAGAAAATATTAAAAGAAACTGCAGTTAAAATGACGACCAAAAGATAATAACATGACATTTTCATATCAATTGTATTAACAGCCTTCGGTAGATTTTTTCCCTGGATACTACGGCTCTTGGTATGATATCATAAAAGACAAAAGACAAACAACAATACGAACAAACTCCAAATGGGAAACTAACGATCAGACCCTGGTCCATAAGAAGCACAAAAAGAGGTTAAAGATATCAAGGGGACATTGAAACGCTCAAAAAGAAAATAATCCAACATAGCAATGCCAAAAAATACCGAAATAATATACCTGTCAGAAATGATTGATGTAGATATACAGGCATTTCTCTTCGTTTTTTTTTCTTTTGTATTGTTGTTGTTTATGAATCGAATAACATTGAAATAAATGCAATACAAACTGTTATTACTTTTTGGCGCTGTTTTCAGACTGCTTTAAAAGAGTTCAAGGCGATTTAGCATTAAATCTTGGTAATTATTGTGACTGTCCAGTAGCTTGTAGGTAAGTAAACCAATATTGATGTTATCATATCAGTTAAGTAGGCGAATTTGCAATCAACACTGAATTTAATTTGAGTAAGGTTTCAGTCAGTACATTTAGTGAATCTTGCACACAGAGAAGGTATCTCCCAGTTGATACGTTATTCCAGGGCGTGTATTTCCTATCATATCTTTTTTGATAGATGGTTGCCAGTTAGAAAGGAAGTTATTACACCAAGTGTTGCAAGTTGGTTTTAAAGACCCCATCACGAATTGGTTGACCGCAATAAAATATCCATTTCACTGACGATTACGGATATTTTCTAATTGTCGTAACTAATATCCTTGCCCATTTTCCTTTAATGTTAACCCTTCAAAAGCACCTAAGATTAACCCAGTTTTTATGGGGTTCGTGTTGCTTAGTCTTTTTTATTTTAGCAATGGCAGGTCAGTTTATTATTTACTTTAAATGACCCTTTTATATAGAAACTTAAATAAGCAAATATGATTAGCAATACGAGCATACAAATAAAACAATATGGAAAAAAATCGTCCGATCACTCCTTTTTTAAATTTATTTCCCTTTGTTTTGAACTTTATTATAGACAGATTTTAGTTAAAACTTCATTTGATTTATTCATAGTGGATTGGGAAACAAGTTATTAAAACTTATTTAAATCCCTATCCTCTTTAAGGATGCGAGTGATGCCTTGTAGCTGTAATAGCCTGCTCTTTTTCGTAATGTACACGTTGTGTTTTACGTTCAAGAGCTTCGGCTCATTCTTTATACGGGTCAGTCATTTATCGTCCCCTTCCATTGTTTCTCAAGACCATACTTGCAAATGGTGTCAAGGGAGAGCCGAACATTAACTCCCAATAATTTTCTCCCCGGAACGGTGATCGAACCAGGAACCTTGGTGTTAGTAGTCTGATGCTCTAACAACTACACCACGGCTCTTCGTAACTAGACATACTAGACCGGCAGATGATACGTTAATGACAAGAAATAACAACAAGTCAAGATCTACTATCAAGTAAGAGTTTGCTGATATAATTAGTAGACTGTCACTCTTTATTGAGTTTGACAGTCCCTCTGGTATCTTTTGCCCATCTTTTATTCTCTTTCGTACATGTATATGAATTTAACTATATGGAAATTGATGTATATATATATATTACTTTAATATTTATAAGTTTGTAATGACATATGGCAGTCCGTACCATGTTTTGTTCTTCGTAATCTTCGGACCAACGACATGTAGCAATTTTTTACTATTTGGGACTTTTCTCCGAAAGTTGTTGAATATAACTGGACTTTCCGCACAACATTCAGTCACTGATGAAGGGTTAATACTGGCCATGGATAAGTAATCGATCCCTTGTCCACTATCTACTCTTCCTCCGATGACCTCTACGTTTTCCATCAAGTAGCTCGATGGTTGTGCCAAGACAATAAAATTCCATATCTTGTCGTGTTGTAATGCCTAGCTAGGTCACAAATTGACTGATTTGACGCCGGATTTGCTACGAATACGATCCAGTACTCTTCGTGGCAATCTGTATTTGTCCGTAGATTTCTATATTGTATACGTTGTCATACGTAGTAGTTCTTATAAATCCATGACAATTGTTAAAGATGCGCAAATTTTGACCATGGATCAAACAACCTTAGTAAACCCTACTAAACCGTATAAGAACGTACCAATCCTAATTAGTTTCTTGTCTATTTGAAACATGAATTTTCTTCACTTAAATTCTAATAGTAAATCTTCTTATGGGCAGTCTTACCATATCTCCTTATTTGTATATTTACATCGTGTTTCAAGAGATTAAAATCTTTCCCTACAGTGCGGATATTTTTAATTAGTGTATGACTTTCCTAACATTTGTCGAGTTTATTTAACAAAATAATACTGAGTATTCGAAACGGCTGTACCAACAATAAAAAAGACAAAAATAAATAGATGCCAAAATACCGTTCTCAACAACAAACCAACAGATGAAACCATGAACATTGGTCATGCCTTCTGATTGGAATTCAATACATGCTTTGTTTTCTTCCTACTTAAATATTTTATTAAACTAGTAATAAAACATACTTCCTGGTTTTTTTTCAGAGAAACTAACTTAGTTTTGTCAGATGTACGAGAACCAGCTTTCAAATCAAACAGCCTTGACGATAGAAGTCAACTGGTAAATTATCTAGACTCGTTTAAAAAATAAGTACATGTCATCAAATATAATATACATGAACACTTTAGCATTTAAGATCAAATAATAAAACGTGGTGTTAATGCCAACGATTAAACTATTCATCATTTTAAATAACGACGACTATTCAATTATATGTAATTGTATAGCACATTCAACCATACCGTAAAGTATCACTATTTTACTAGACAGCAGAATTTGCAAACAAATTCCCTTTTCAATTTTATGCAATTGCCATTTTGCTCAATGGAATATTAAACAACGCGAATTAAAACTGTGTTAGACATGTGTAACAGTTCATATTAGTTATTTCTCACACATATATATTTAACTGCAACAGTCCAGTTGTTCATTAGAAGTTAAGATAAGTTAAAATGCACACAAATCTGTTTTACACATTTCAGAACATGATGTCAAACCACATATGTGGAACAATATATGGAGCAATGCCACAAAGGAACTGTCCACTCAATAGATTGAAAAGAGAAAATACATTGACGTAAGAGTCACAAACTTTAATATAAGTTGTTCGGTGTGAGGCATATTACAAATACTTTACAGACGTGTACAAAGCTCTTTTTTTTATTTTGAGAGTTACTCTAGAGAACAAATACAGAATAGAATACACGTTATATGATAAATGTGAGTCCACAAAAGTAAAATCACAAAATACTGAACTGCGAGGATAATTAAAAAGGAAAATTCCAAATCAAATGGCTAAAACAAAAACCTCAAACACATCAAACGAAAGTATAACAACTATCATTTTCCTGACAATATAATTTTGACGACAGCGATTTGTTCCTGGATATTGTCAAATGTTTTTTTTTCAAAGGAATACCATTGTCGAGTTATGTCACGTATGAGTGACAACGATTGGTTTATGCATTTAGTAAATTTTGCTTTGAGCATTAACTATATAATTTAAAAAAAAAAAACGTTTTTCGACTTTGTTTGATATTTCCTGGCATATTCCTTGCAGAAATGTGTTTAAACTATAACGAGGAACGTCAGACTAAATGAAATCCAAAACTTTGAACCAAAAATGGAGGTATACTAAGCATTACTTGTGTATATATTCTTCTATAAAGTTATGAAGAGTTTCACATGATTTCATGATTTATTTGGCTACAAAAATAAACATACAGGTAATTAAGAACTGCGATTCGCGAAACATATATGTTAACTCTCTTGATTCCAAAGGTTGTTTAATGACTAAATAATCAATATCACTCGTTTTACGACAAAAATGTCTAATTCTAGAGATTATACTTAGTATAATTATTGTTGGTATCTAAGCACATACTAGTTGATTTTAAAATATATGAGGTAAAAAAACAGAAAAATGGATTAGACACAAGTTTTTCAACTTCTTCAAGCTTGTATCTATTTGCAGAGACAATTTTGTTAAGATCAAATTATACCTCAAAGAACCAGCCTATGATATATGGTCAGAGGAAGCCGCATATGATGTAAGTGATATTTTTATGCAAATAGGTATAAAAGTTCACGATATAAGTACGTGCGAAAAATAGCGATACATGAGCAAGTTAAAGATATAGGTATAACTATAATTTTCTAATTAAACAAAATATTGATGTTTACAATGAGATAACATTCTGTTAACGGAAGCTGATCATGATGAAATCGAATCAGTGTGATATTGTAAAGACTTTTTATGTATTTAGTTTGTCCAAAGAACTGTTCTGGATTTGCTTTCACCATGAACGATTACGCCCACACATATGAACTTCAATGGTTTGGAAATTATTGAAAACGTGAGGAGGAATATAACCAAAAGAGACAGAACAACATTATGGTTCTTAATTTCTGTCTCATTTGGTCTCTTGTTGAAAGTTGTCTTATAAGCAATCATACCACATATTCTTTTTTTTTAGAACAATGGCCAACTTTGAATTTGACTGACTTTGTCTCAACACTATTCTAAATTGAACGAACCTGAAAAGACGACTTGGGTCTTTCTGACTATCGTAAATAAGTCATTTGCTTATATGACGTCAACAGTCTTTTCTTTTTATTCCAGAAATAAATTCTTGTTATACAGTACATATTGACACAATTTACACCATTGCGTGGATTATAAAAAGAATATAAAAGATGATAGTTAATATAATATGAATCATCTGCAGAAGTTTAAAAATAAACTTGATATTCAAGATTGTTATAAAATACCACTTCGCATATATTTTGAAAACACATTTATTTCACTAAACTGAAAGAAAATATTTCTTATATGATTTCCAAGACGCTAATAATTTTAAAAAATGTCCAGTTACAATTTTGCTTATATAAATAAACTCATTATAGATACCAGGATTAAAATTTTATATATACGCCAGACGCGCGCTTCGTCTACAAAAGACTCATCAGTGACGCTCGAATCACGAAACGTTTAAAGGCCAAATAAAGTACGAAGTTGAAGAGCATTGAACACCAAAAATTCCTAAATGTTTTGCCAAATACCGCTAACGTAATCTATTCCTTAGGTAGATAAGCCTTAGTATTTCAAATATTCCACTAGCAGTGGTTTCGACCATAAACCATTTCTTATTATAGTTACTGTACTAGTATTCAAACGTTACTCCGTCAAACATGTTTGAATGTAAGTTTCACATGCACATGTACCTAGAATACTTTTATGATTTCTTTTCACTTTTCTATAGCAAATCCAGATGCTAGCTGATATCGGTGGTTCTCTTGGATTGTTTATTGGAGCATCCGTCTTAAGTCTCGGTGAATTATTGGAAGTGGTTGGCATGTGTGTGAGAGCATTAATAAGAAGGCGACAAAATTCCATCCACACTGTTGACCAGATTCAGGAGACACAACCTGAAAAACTTACCTTGGATGATATAGACTGTACAAACGACATTGTTGAAACAAAATAATGTCAGACATTAACGTACTACTTAATTTACTAATATATCCATATATTTTAAAGGAAAGATTTTTTTAATTTTATCTTTTTAAGTTTCTCACCTTTTATTTGTTATTTATTGTTAAGTTCAACTTTGGCTGAATAAGATAAGAAAACCCGCTGATATTTTTTATCTTGCAAGTGAATAGTTCTACATCATTGAATTCGTAGTTTAGTGAACAGTTTAGTCCTTACTTTAGGAATTAGGTCACATTAATACTCTTTTAATTATTGAATGAATAGAATATCAACGTTGAATGTGAAACAAGGGAAAACCTTTTGATTACCTAATCCACGAACACTAATTGTCATACAGGTAAAATCGATGATTGAGATATTCGTTTAACCATAAGTATGAAGTCATACAAACCTAGAAAAAAAATCAAATTGCACGAATTCGCTATATATATTTATATTTAGGCTTTAATTGGGTTGTAGGGCCATCGGCAGTCTTTGGAAGTGACCAAGATGGATAATTAAATGGCTTTCTCCTGCTTAACGAATTACGAATCGTTTTACATTTTTAAAAATAACTATATTGCTTTTTTGCTTTATTTAAAAACATGCAATAAAACTATAGTTAAATCAATAAGATTAAAAACCATAAAGAATTTTTTATAACAGTGATATTTCTGAAATACGTAACAAAAATTCAAGCGAGGCTTGATCAAATTAAATTTGGTCTCCAGATTAGTTGAAATCAATGTTTGGTTAATGGATTAATCAACTAATCATGAAAAGGGGTTTTAAAGGTGTTGCCAATTCTTTTTGAACAAACTCGCATTCTATTGCTTAAAGGCTTGTTTTTTGTGAGTATATGAAATGACTTTAAGTGTTCCTTTATATCATAAAATAGTTGTATTCGTGTCCAAAAATATAAAAACAATTGTGTACTTGACATATCCTATAATTATATTTTAAATCAAATAATTGAGTCTAAATATAATAAATTTCGTTCATTGTTTATCAATTAAATGGACGACTTTTAAAACTTTATCTGTTGTACAACTGTATTCTTTGAAATCAATTCTGCATACTAGTTAGATTATATTATACATTTCACCTGTGGTGAGACCTTGTACGTTTTCTCTATAGTAAGAGTATAATATGTAAAATTATTTACAATGTCGTATCCGTTGATCTGTGATTTCAAGTTGTTTCTTTAACAAAGAAATCAATCACAGGTGTTAAAACAATTGTCTTATATTTAATTGTTTTACGTAAATGCATAAGAATAAGCTTCACTTTATCATAATGTAAAGACAATAACGAAATTGCAATTACTAATTTGGCTTAAAGGGTAAGTTATTTTATTACTTCATTTAAGCAAATATAAAAGCTATATTCTAATTTTGAAACTGTATTTTATGTGATAGAATTAAATATTCTAATCTGCATGTATTTATTTGAAAGGGATAGAGTTATTTATTATGTCTTTGAGATTCAATCAATTTTCTTTTTCATAATGTGCATATTATGCGAGATATAAGTGTACTTTCTGATGTGCTTCCCTAAGGGCATTTCCTTGTTTGAGACGGACGCAATAATTTTTCACTCCTATTTGAATCAGTAGAAAATTTATCGTTGTTTTTATTATTCTAAAATCAATATCTGTTTCCTTCTATTGAAATATACCATTCTTGTACAATTCTACATTGTTTTTCCATGTCACCTAACTAATGTTCACATCTTTCATCGAAGGTATAGTTGTATCCTTTTGTTTTATAATGTATCAATCTAATTTTATAATATAACAAATACGGAACACATTAAAAGGCAGGCGAAAGATACTACAATTATTCAATGAGGGTATATCCGATACCCAAAGTGTGTCATAGAGTGACTTACATTTAGCCATTACTGCTATTTTTTCACAGACGGTGCTCGTGTTTTTCCCTTACTCACTGATGATTACCATTGAAACAACTGGCAGTAAAAGATCAATGGACAAAGATGTTAACAATACCAAGTCACCGCATGCAACCTGGTTTTGCAATAAAAGCGGAGAAATAAAAAAAAAATGAATAAAAATCATCATCAGTTGGATATAATATTTAATACAGAATAGATGTTTTCGTACTATCAATAAAAAGTAAACTCACAAAAATACTGAACTGCCAGGAAAATTCAACCAGAAAGTCCCTAATCATTTGCAAAATCAAATGGTAAAATTCATCAAACAAATGGACTACAATCGTAATATTCCTGAATTGGATGCGGCATTTTCAAATAAAGAAAATGGTGAATTGAACTTGATGTTATAGCGCTAAACCTCTCACTTGTATGAAAGTCGGATCAAATTTCATTATATTGACAACAATGAGTGAACAAAATGTTATAAGTAGGAGTACAACAACAACACGAACCCAACAAAAACTGGGGGGGATATCAGGTGCTGCTCAACATGTGGCACTCGTCGTGCTACTTATATTATTACAAAGCCGGCAAATAGTATACTTCGGTCGGTCACATTCGTGAAAAGGGAATGAGACTGTAATTACGACATAAGGCACATATCTAATATCATCCGTATAACGGATATTCAATAACGGTCAACTGTGGGGGCGGAAAGGGGGTACCTTTCTCCTTTCTCCCACCCCTTTTCTCCTTTCTCCCGCCCCTCTTCTCCTTTGTCCCACCCGTCCTCTCCTTTCTCCCAACCCCTTTATCTTGTCTCCCACCCTGCATCATGAAAAAATAGTCTACAGGATGCTAATTTTTAAAGAAATCGATCAAATGTCTTGTTTTTATGGTTCGTCCACGTCTTGTCCTCTCACAAGATAGAAGTGTTTTTTCTTTTGCTTCAAGAACCTCTATTACTTTTTCTCTGACTGTGAAGCTGTCCGTTTGCATTTAATTTGTAACTCTGATGCATCACACAATTTCCCGATGATTTGTTTTAAAGTATAAATTCTATCTATAGAAACGCAGGATAATGTGTTAAAATACGGGGAATTTTTGTAACACAATTAGTGCAATTTCGTTAAGAAACCAATTCGTTTAAAAGGTTGCCGAAAAAAGCTGCTTGCAAAAAAGAAAAAGAAAATTCTTTTGGAAAATAATACAGATATAATTTATCGAAAATACATAGTACTAGCAGTCGTTGAAAATCAGGCATTACATGATTTTCAGAATTAAAGCTATTTTGGCGCACAACTTTCCCTGTATGTTCCAAGTGTAAGCATTTTTTGAAATATTATTGGACTGTACCGAAAATAATGTTCCGGAAGCTTGTAATAAATAGATTACCAATACTGTAATACTACATATAAGCGCAGTTTACACAGGACAGAAACATCGGAATGAGGAAAAAGTTAACAAAAGCTTGTCATTTTGGGATGTCAGCACTTAATTAATGCACATCCGTTGGGACGAAATAAAATTAGATCATTCAAACCCCGTTACATATTTTTTCACTCAATTCCCTATTTCAAAACAAATCATTTCTTGAAATTTACAATCCAACGATTCATTAAATAAAACCCAGTGGCCAACAATAAATGAATAATCGGTGATTTGATGAAGGTAAACCAAAAAAAGAGTCTTTGAACGCCAAAAAAAATTAAAGAGATATGATTGTTTGCCTATATTTCTTCAAATGCAGAAACCAACTGAAAAGAAATACATTTTAACATCATTTTGGTTCATGTCAATTGACACTTGGGTGTATAGGGATGGGTGTGTTTTGTTGTTGAGTTTGACATGATGTACAATTGATGATTTCCGAACTATATTTCACTATGAACTACTTATTCAAAAATAAATGTTGTCACCAAATGCTTTGAAAAATAGAACACAAATACAATCATAAACGCTTCTTATATATTTTGTTCCCTACACAAAATGACACGATCATACTGTTTTACCCGTGTCAATTTGGCCGCCTGTCCCTCACTTACTCGGTATAAAAGATGTAGATAAGGGTTTATACAACTTATTTCGGAGTGCTTTATTTTTTTTATGTCAACTTTAGTATAAATATATATACCAAAAGTCTGAATATTCAGTCAAAACTTTTTTTTAAATTTGGTATTTTGAAAATATATAAAGGCACGCAGAGTCCGACTTTCTCCATCTGCAGTGTTCAATTTCAAGGTGGAACTTTTATAATGCATCGAGTGTTTTACTTATAGAGGATGCATGTATGTTCTCAAGATTTTTGTTATCATATCATTTTTCACGAATGACAATGTTGAACTTATTGTTTGCAAGGTTGTTCGCAACTTTGCACACTACCCAAACGTTTATAGCATACAGAGAATATACTATATTAAAACATGTATTATTTTATTCTTCACTTTTACATCTGACGGGATGTTTCATAAGTACCCTTTTTGATGGCTGCATTAGACACATTAAATTCAAATTGTAATGTATCGTCCGGAACATGCCTGAAATATTTGCCACCGGACATTTTTTAACCTCAAATCAATCAATTCATATTGTATCTAAAAATCGAATTCGAATTACGTGTGAACTCAGCATTTATAATAGGAAATTTACTAAAACCAGACAGGTTAAATGAAAACAAAATAACAAACACCATTCAGATCCCGTTACATATTTTTCAATACCTCTCAGTAAAACATTTTTTACTCTATATTAAGTAATGTCATCCTTTTTCTGTCAAATTCTATGCATATCGGTCAACTTTGAAGCACTTTATCTGAAAAAAAAACAAGGATGGTGACATGTCATGGTCTCTATACATGCACGGGCTCACAATAAAATCCAGGAACTGATTGTTAGTTTTTAGTCTTTCTCCATATATAAGAGATCGTAATGAATTAGTGACGACGTTCAGAATATTGTTTTTTTACTATGCCATTTTGGGAATTTTCTGAGACTGTCCCAAGTGAGCCTGAGGTTTGGCTAGTCATAAAACTAGGTTCAATTCACCATTTTCTACATAAGAAAATGCCTGTAACGATTCGGAATATAACAGTTGTTATCCATTTGTTTAATTTTGCAGTTTGATTTCGGACTTTCCGCTTTTTAAGTTATTTTACTTTTTATTAGCACTTTCTTTAATCTTTTGATTAACTCCTGTATTAAATAATTGTTTTCCTGCTAAATTTTAATAATTTAAATATACATTTTTGTCTCCTTTTTTACCCCTTTTCTTCTTTCTCTTGCCCCTTCTCTCCGTTCTCCCGCCCCTCTCTCCTTTCTCCCGACCCTTCTCTTCTCCTTTCTCCCAACCCCTCTCTCCTTGTCTCCCTTTACTCTTTCCGCCCTCTCTAAACTAACTCATGATGGCGTCCGTAGTTTTGTTTTCAACCGACCCTCATAGTCAATTTCTAGATATAAGTCCTAATCACATTGAAAACTTGTTCTTAAGATTCTGGCAGCAGGCACAATCTGACAATTTTTTTAATAAAAATAAGAGGATGTGGTTTGATTGCCAATGAAACAACTATCCACAAGAGACCCACAGAACTTATCAATAATATGTCAACATACAGTCTCCAACAATGAGTCATCCCATACCAAATAGTCAACTATAAAAAGCCCCGAAATACATTTCCTGTTAGAATATGTTAATGGTTCATGGGATGATTGTTCTTTTCCTAATATCATAAAAATAAAATAAGTTTTCAACGGGGTTATTATAATTTTTACTGAATAACCAGATTATTTTATATTTTAAACAAGTATGAGTGAGAATATTAGTCCCATAAACGCACAAAAAAAATAAATAATATAATACTAGTATAAATTTAGTAGTCGTTACAACATGCGAAACGTAAACGAAAACGAACATATCCAATCAGCGACAAACACCACCACGGCCGACACTCGGCTAACCGAGAGATAGGTCGGTTAATCTATATTGAGTATGCGGCTATATCGGCGGTTGGTCTGTTAATCGGGTTGGTTATACGTCTGTTAAGAGTAAAACGCACAATTTTAATATTAAAATCTATTTAATATACAGATTTTAGGTACATTATAAGAATCAAATCAAAAAAAGAAAAGTGTCTGACAAAATGATATATATCATAGAACATTTTCCAACTGTAAAAACATTTCATAGTCTGCGCAGTTTTCAGTAAAACTAAAAGGCGTCGCGCAAGTATGTAGTATTTATGCTTATACGCATAGCAATTTTTGTAATGAAAGGCGAAAAAAACAATTTTAGATATCATTTAAAGAACACAAAATCGTACTTTGGTTCTAAAATATAAATTGAAATTAGTAAATATTTCATAATTGTAATATAACGTGAGTAATACCACGTTTTAGTAAACATTATGGGAATAAAGTCTGTTAATGGGTTGGACAATTGAAATTGTGTCAGTTAAGAGTTATTAAGCCACGACAATAGTTGTGCTACCTTTATATTTTCCCTTTGAAAAAGTTAAGAATGAGATGCTCTTGAGTAAAAAAAATGACAATACGCTGCAACAGTATCCTTCTAGTAAGAACATTTTTATTTTGACTTCCTTTGCATTTTATTAAGGGGTGTGTCACTTCAATATATGGATATGGATTGCCTGCTGGAATATGCATGAATCTATTATTAACGTTTCCTTCAGCCTTAATTTTTGTGTCTGTTCAAAGTAGCACGTTCTCAAATCCGTCCGAAAGTGTCTTTCTAATACAACACAGGGTACATATAACGTGTTGTCGTTCTCATATGCACATGATATTTGTCACTGGACGTTAAACTCTAACTCGTCAACATCATCCGATTGGTTCTTTTCTTCTATTACTGAATCATCTGTTGTTTACAAATCAGTCTAAAGAAGTAAATGGAAAGGATCGAATGCAGCTACATTTGGTTATCTTAAGTTTTAATTCATTTTATTCCGTTTAGTTCCTTTCTACATAAGTGCAGAGGAGAACTGTAGTTGTCCGCATGTAAACTTTTAGCATTATTACCAATATGAGTACATAGCAATCCGTTACTGTTTCAACACCCAGGGGTGTTTCATGTCTTTATTCTCAAACAGTTATTATTTTTTCTATCTTTTTTTATTAATGCATCACTTCCTACTGTCCTTATCTATTATTCTATATATTCTGTGTTTCCATCCAGATTCTCGTGTATACATTGAGGGTCCGGATTGGGGGGTGTTGTTTATTTCTATATTCTTTAAATTGTCTGTTACTTTTCTCTACATTTTATTTTATCTTACTCATTATTATTTCTTTATTCTTTATATATTCTAGCATCCCAATATATTTTACTTACTGATGTTTAGTTACATTACGCCGTTTATCTCTGATTTATATACTGGTTAATACCAATTTAGATACAAATTAGTGTCATTCATGACAACCTAAACAGAATCCACATGATATATGCGACCATTCTTGTATGAAATCAATATGTATAGATTATAACATGCCCTTTTCTATATTAGCCCTGGTATCATCCCGAGACTCCCATATCGGCCTCGAGGCTTTAGCCGAGGGCCGATATGGGTCGAGGGATGATACCAGGGCAAATATGGAAAAACATGTTATAATCTTTAAGCTATTTATCACATATTTAAGTGTTGCAGAAAAGAGGGAAAAAAAGTTCAATTATAACAATTTAATGAAACATAACAGGTAAATCTTAAAAATTTATCCGTATCCGTAACAAATATGTGATCAGATATAAATAACACATAGCTGAGAGGGTGATAGAGCAGATTGGGTCCCGAGAAAACATTGTCAACCGCGGCGAAGCCAAGGTTGACAATGTTTTTTCGAGGGATACCGATCTGCTCTATCACCCTCTCAGCTATGTGATATTTGATTTATTATAATGAATGTCCTATCATCATTTTCTTTAACAGATGAGTTTTATTATAAAGTATGTTCTATGTAGTCACGTACTTGACAGCGTAACGGGTATTTGAAAAATTATCAGAAGTGAAGTAAATAGACAATAGTAGTGCATTGACTTGACATATAAACGATACAAGGATTAGGCCCGAAACGGGAAAAAAGCTCTGCTATCAAGAAAAAAAATATTTTCAATTGTTGTTATTTTGTTATTGTTATTCATTTTATTTAAATTTTGGGTAAATACCCCTTTCAAAAGGCCTCATATCTGGCTGAGAAATATACATCACAATGAACATGATGAAATGTACATCACCAGTTGAAACCCATCGATGGTGAACGGATGCGTTTAATATCAACAATAAGCATAACACACAATGATTTATAGGTTTTAAAGTAAAAATATTAACAAGTGAAATACGTTTTTCCAACAATTGTAAAAGAAATAAGTTTGAGTCGTTCCAAGCTTCGTTGTATAGTAAATTAGAACTTTAAGCATTGTCTATAAAATAACTTGATGTAGATTCAATTCATTGTCGTTTAAACTGCCGATTTTTGAGTGGTCTAACCGAGAGGGTGACATTCCAAAAAATTGTCACCCGCTCAGCCATGTGATAGAGTAAATTAACACCTTCGTATTAGGCAATCAATACATGGCATTTTAACATGATGTATAATAATACTTTAATATTACACTTTTTTATATCAGTTTTCAATATTCATGGCCTAAATTCATTGTTCATGTAAGTGTTTCCGTATATATTATGTTTCATTGCTCATGTGTTGTTTCCGTATATTTTAGCCACTCGTCTTGAGCCTACCCATTTGATCCGATAGCACCCCATACAGCAATAAAATTATACTTTTATTGCCATTCATAACTCTGAACAGACCAATTAACAGACCGGGTTTTATACATCCGACCCATCAACAGACCAGGTTTTAAATAAAGATTGATTTATGTCACCAAAATACAGATTTTTGTGTAGATTTTTCACACAATGATATCAATTTGGTTGACAAACATAATGCCTGTCTTTGTTCGATGTTCAAAATATCGCATGCAAGTAAATTCAACCAACGTGTCTTTTTGTGTACATTTTGTGTGTGTAAAATGTGTATAAATTTATTGATGAGTAACACGCTTTTTCATTTTATAGATCGTACATCGAAGCTACAAAAATAATAATTACACCACTGGATTCAGTACATTGAATTGTTTTGTTAGACATGAATAATTTTTATGATAAACATATATTTAAAAAATTATACAATGAAACATGCAGAATTTCCAATGATTTCTTCGATAACACCTGATTAACAGACTTTAGCCAACCCGATTAACAGACCCACCGCCGATATAGCCACATACTCAATATAGATTAACCGACCAATCTCTCGGTTAGCCGAGTGTCGGCCGTGGCCACAGGAAATAAAAAAGCACTTACGTAACTAATATGCAGTCTTGAAAAACTCACCATTCATGTAAATAAAAGGATTGAAGACAGGATTAAGACACAGACACATCGATTATATAAAATCTACCAATTTGTGATGGTTTTCATAAAATATACAGATTGTCAATTTTAATCTTCCCTCCTCGTAACTCTGTTTGAGCAGTTTCTTCGTCAGGGGCACATTCCTGTATATGACGTCAGTATAGTGTGAACATGCACGAGCATAACGTATCAATTGAAATATTTTAACACCATACGAGGAGCATAGGGTATATTACTGTTGAGAAATAAGAATTTTATGATTGGGTGGTTGAAATCATACAGTTTGTCATAGATTACAGCGAGAAGTCGTCAATCTGTGTCAGTAGTAATGTAGAGATCAAGATATGAAACAGTCCTTCTTGTATCAGTGATATCCATAATTTAAAGTCCATTGAAATATAAAACGCAAGTACTGTCTAATATATGGGTGATTTAGTAATAGGACATCATCTTTATATCTTAAAGTAAAATCCTTTTTTCAAGGTGCTTTTTCTTTTGTTCTGTAGAAGGTTCTGAATAAAGAAGGATTCCAAACTAGTACACTTTTGAATACCGAGTCTGTTGAAATAATAATCCTCAAAATTCAACACATATTTTGTCGATTAAAACGTACAACATTTTGATCATATCTTCAGTGTATTTTTAGTAACCGAAAACAATAAATTTATACTCACGATTTCCATTTTTGATAGAAAAAAACTGTTTTATGAGACGGTGAATTGATTTTACAACTGAGAATAGGAAACGGTATATTCAAACGTAAAAAAAAAAGTCTTAATGTTGATGCTAAATTGCAGAGATTGTGATCTTTAAAATTTTTGAGTATCCACATCTCAATGACCACAGTGTTTGTATATATATAATTCAATTTTTGATGTAACACGTCTTCTGATTGGCTGACCTTATTTTGTTATCAGCCCATAGATATAATTTAGTCATGTGACCGTTACGTTATCAATGTTTTTCATGGTTTTCTACGGTTTAAATGGAATTTAAAATTAAATTATAAGAAAGGACTGTAATATTTTTCCTGTCTATTCGAAATAACATAAACAATTTGGCGCACACTGTTAAATAACCCACTACGCGCGTTATTTAGTGTGCACCAATTTTTTTATGTTATTTCTTCATAGACAGACAAAATATTACAGTCATTCCTTATATAATTACAATCTTTTTGAAGGGCATATTTTACTGTAAACAGAATAGTAGTCAACACTTTAGAAAGATGTTTATTCGAACATCTTGATGATGGAGATATGCATTTATGTCAGCTTTAGAAATCCCGGTATAAAAAAAAATATAGAACAATAAAAAAAGAATAAAAGGCCAACGAACCAGAAACAAATACTATGACATCAAGGTATCGTACATATAAATTATCCAGGTAGAGTGATTTTACGTAATTTTGAGATCGCTTAACCATAGCACTTGGAGGTAGTAACAGAACTAAAACAAAAAACGATAAAATCTGATTAAAGTGTTTTCCTCCATTTTCGATAACAAAATTGTAACAATTCCTGAATATGACATTGTTTTGTTTTCAATTGTTTCGTTAAATAATTGCTTCTGAGTTTGTCAGTTGTTATGGAACTCCCATTTTTTCAGTTGTTATGGAACTCCTATTTTTCTAATTATCTTGTATGTCAGTTTTTTTGTTATACTTTCTTTTTTATTAAAGACCGGTACCCAAAGAAAAACAAATGACAAAAAATAAACGGAAACTATAGATAAAAGTTAACTGATAGTTACTTCTAGCTTGCTAAAAGTTATCACCATATTTATTAGAAAACTTATATTTCAGAATATGTGCATCTCTTCAAAAATGGGATAATACTAAAAACTACTTGCAGTGTTTATAAATATCATGGCGACAAGCAATTGCATAAAATGCGGCCCCTGTGGAGCCGACAAAACAATTTCAGATGCTGTGATATGGTGTTACAACTGTAATGAAGGGCTATGTTCCAAATGTTCAGTTCAACACAAAAGATTGAAATTGACACACGGGCACAAGACTTTTGATGTCAAAACTTACACAAAACTACCGCAAATTAATACCGAATGCCATGAACACAGTAGACAATTCGATCTGTATTGTCAGATTCATCTAACTCCTTGTTGTGATGAATGCGTTTCCATTCAACATTCAAAATGTTCTGAAATCAAATGTTTAGCAACAGTCATAGATAAGACAAAAACTGCTATAATAACAAGTTTATTAGAAAAAGATATAGCATCAATATTGAGTACCTTTGATGAAGTTATCAATACAAAGACAGAAAACATCAAACATGGAGATGAAAAACAGCAAAAAATTCAAGAAGATATCAAACACATTACAAAGGGACTTCAGAGTAATCATTTGGATAGATTAAAGATGGAACTACAAAATGAACTGGACAGTGTTTGGGACAACGAGAATTTAAAAACTAAAGCATTCATAAACGAAATAAAAGAAAAGAAAACGGATTTGAATGAAATATTGCACAGTCTTCTAGCACTGAGTAAACATTCCTCCAAAACTCAACAGTTTCTTGGAGTCCATCAAATTGAACAACAGATGAACCAATACAAAAGATACATTGATGAGTTGTGGCAAGATGGTAGAATGAAAGACGTCTGTATAGATGTGGAAGAAAACTCAAACTTTTTAAAAGTAGTAACTGCTGTCGAATCCCTGGAGTCATTAGGTCATGTGTTTGTTGTTAGGAAGGAAGCGTCACGTGATAATGATAACATATCTAGAGAAGTACAAGTGGAATGTAGAGATAGCCCATTCTTTCGAAATATTTCTCTGGAACTTGAAACAAAAAAAGATATTTTGCACATCAACGATACGTTACAAGTTGTAACAGCCATGATTTGTCTGAATTCTAATCAAGTTATTCTTATTGCGGGTAAAGAAAGAATACTTCTATTTAGAAATGACTGCAATTTCGAGAAAAATATTAAAGTATTAGGCGAACCGTTTGGTGTCGCAGAACTAAAAAATGATGCAATTGCTGTGTCCTTTCCAAACGAAATGGTCGTTAAAATCATTGATTTAAATAATGATTCAGTCGAAAAAGTTATAAAGCTATATAAGAAATGTTTAGGTTTGTCATCGTTGAAAAATACTATCGCTGTAGGTTTACATTTACAACGAAATGATGAAATTCGGGTGATTGACTTAGAAGGAAATACACTGAAATCAGTAAATGTTGCATCCGAAACATTACTTTTTGAATTCCTGTTTACGAATAATGGAATACTTTGTAGTGATAATCATGGTCTTTCTGTTTCATTCGTTGATTGGAAAGGAAAACAAGTCTGGGAGTTCAAAAGTGACGATTTAAAAGACCCACAGGGAATATGCACAGATAACTATGGGAATATATTTTTAGCCGATGACATTTCCGACAAAGTAGTAGTCATATCACATGACGGAAAGAGGAGTAATGTATTACTTAGTGAAAAAGATGGGATCGAGGAAGTAAGATCCATCTGTTTTAGCAAAATGGAATCTGTTGTTTTTATTTCCGATGTAACTGGAACATATTTGGCGAAATACAAAGTGTTATATGGATAAAATATACCTTTATATGTCAACATTATACTTATAACTGTATTTTTACCGTATTAATTGTTTTCGTTTATGTAGCTCATGATTTTGCCCCTAATGTTTGCTGTTTTCCTCGATATTTGATATTCTGTGTTGGATTTTATGACTTGCCTTGATTTGTTTGAATTGTTAGACGCAAATTTTGTATTGTTCCTTTGATCTTTTTCCTTCTCTGGAGATAGCAAGATTGATTCGATGATGCGTTTATAAATAAGTTTTCCTATATTTATTCCATATAGGTCATGTTGGCCTATTTTTTTTTTTAATATGTTTGAATCCAAAAACAGTGGTATACACTGTTGCAATTATTTTTTTTTACAAAGATGACCATTAATAGCTCTAAATTACATGTTTGTTATATTTCATTATATTCCTTTCAAATATTGGGTACGTTTAACTCAAAGAGTAACGAAGTAGAGCCAGTAACCCAATAAAGATACATTTTGAAAACTTCAGTTGTTCGACTGTGTATATATGAACATGATATATTACTTTTCAAAGTCAAATCAGAAAAATGTACATATTCAGCTTCATACATTACACAAGTAAGTATACTATCCTGAAATAAAAGATTTATTTTTAGTCCAAATTTTCTTAAAAAATCATCATCTTTTTATACCTTTTAACATGATTTCATAAGTGGCGCCAACCCTCGCAAATATGAATTTTGCTTGAAAAGTAAAGAGTATGCTATAGATAAACTATTTCAGAAAAAAATATTTGTGTGCGAAGGGTGGTGGCACTATTTGTTTGCCAAAAAAATCAGCCGTTCACATTTTCGTCTACATTTATGCCGTTAGAAATACATCACTCAATACAAGTTGGTGTACTATCTATGGTGTACTATCTGACTTAGGTATATTTCCCCTTTTTATCAGTTTTGTGAACAAAACTTATTAGGTTATTCTTTTAAAAGTGAAAATATGCAAGAGGCCTATTTATTGTTAACAGCCGGAATAATCTAAAAAGATTTACCTAATTATAATAAGAATAGTTGGTATAGCAGTGTCAGACATCTATGTGATTATTGTTGATCTGCAATGTACAATGTAGCTTTATTGAATTTAATAAACATAAAATGTTTACTTATATATAGGAAGATGTGGCATGAGTGCCAATGAGACAAGTCTCAATCCAAACAACAACCTACAAAAGTAAACCATTATAGGTCAAGGTTCTTTACACGTATCTTATGTAATATCTTATGAGAATGCTTATAACATTAATTGAATTATTTTCTGTACGTTGAATGCTATAGTTCAAACAATCAAAAATCTGAATTAACAAATTACTTGCATAATTACATAATGAAATAAGACTGTGTTTGTAATTCCTAATGTTGCTATTACACAGACCTTGATATGATTCCTTAACACAAAGACAATTTTTCGCATTTGACTTATCTCCCTTTTATCATCAAAGATTTCATAATTCCAAATATAACACTTAGTTTATCGATAATAACACAATGCAGTTTGTGAGCATTTATACCAGCCCATAGACAGTACTCCTCACCTCGTGGATTTTCTACTCGAGAAAGGCATAGCTTTCCTAATCTTTAAACCCGCGTATTGCCTACAAAATCTTTATCCTAAAAATATTCAATGGGCACGTTTTGTAAGGTAGACTGGCCGAATACATTGTCAAGATGTTTAGACAGCAAGAAGGTAGAAATGTTTAATGGTTGATAATATAAATTATAAATTTTAATATGCTTTTTGTGACTCTATCAGAAAGTAAAATCACAAAAATACTGAACTCCGATGAAAATTCAAAACGGACAGTCCCTAATCAAATAACAAAATCAAAAGCTCAAACACATCAAACAAATGGACAACAACTGTTATATTCCTGACTTGGAAGAGGCATTTTATTATGTAGTATGTAGAAAATGGTGGATTGAATCTGGTTTTAAAGATAGCTAAACATCTCACTTGTATGACAGTTGCATCAAATTACATTATATTGACTACGATGTGTGAAAAAATAAGCATACACAATAGGTAAAAATGTCACAAAGAGGGGTTCAACAGCATCACGAACAGTACCAAAAACTGGGGGTGGTATCAGGTGCTCCGGAAGAGTAAGCAGATCCTGCTCCACATGTGGCACCCGTCGTTTTGCTCATGATCATGTAATTACAAACCCGGTAAATAGTCTAATTCGGTAGGTCACATTCGTGAAAAGGGAACTGGATTGTAATAACGACAAACGGAATATATCCGATATCATCTTTGGAACGGATATTCCATCAGAATTATATTCTTTTTAATGCACCTTGTCACAAACCCTATCTATTTATATCTTTTTAATCTTGACTGATTGACTGTTATTTCTCCGTAATAAGTGTATGATGACTTGTGGTCATCGAGTTTAACTTATTTATAATCATGTGGTCCGTATCTATTACGTCGGATTCATGATAACAGAATGATCATGGCGGTGATATTCGTAGCATGAGACGATAAGAGTTCATTGGATATGTTAGTTTCTATTAGTTACCAGAAGTGTTTCCATAATCTGAGTGATACATAAAATAGATTTTAAATAACGTTTGTATCGTAGTTATTTTAACAGCATAAAACAGAGAAAAAATACATAACAGATGCAATGTAAATATTGGTATATACTTTTATTTATTTTTTTTTATCGCAAAACTTATTTTTCCAATAGATCTAGCATTCCTGTTAGTTGAACACTGATAAACTTTTTTTTGGCATTAAATAATTTAACTGTTATTACTCCCAAAACCTGAAAGTCTAGATTTTCATCAAACTTAGAAACTGTTTCTAATTATTTAATTTAAGTTTTCCTTGTAGCATTTTGTGAGTTTCCTGAAATGGGTCAAATTTACTAAAGCTCTATAACTTTGATGACTTTTCATTTGTTCTTTTAACTGGCCTTTTCTTCTATTTTATTGGTCTTCTTTAGTTGTACCTAAGAATCTTATTTTTTTCAAACAGTTTAATAAAAATGCAAAATAAAAAGATGAAAAAATCATTTAATTTATCTATATTCAATGTTTTTATTTTCACCTAGACTTGCATGTATATGTGTTTATAATTAATGTGCTAAAGTATTATTCTATTCGTTGCATTATTTTTGAACTAGTTGAGAACGTGGAAAACGCTGCCTTTGGGGACAATCAAATACATGTAAACTTGAGAATGAAAATGAGGAATGTGTCAAAGAGAGACAACTACCCGACCATAGAACAGACAACAGCAGAATGTCACCAACAGGTCTTCAATGCAGCGAGAAATTCCCACACCCAGAGGTGTATTTATATGAAATTCTTCTTCAAAAAAGTATGTGTAAATAACACACAAATGCACACATAGGTCCATTGAGTAAAATATCTAGCCAGAATCACGAAAAGTACGTATTTTCTCATCATAACACACGGTATTTTGTAAGAGGAATAACAAGAACCAGAAGATAACCAATGTGCTAAGGTTATATAAACTTTTCAAAATTATTGGTTCCAGTTGGATTAAACGCAGAACGAGTCTTATTGAGTTCTTTTAAGACTAAACATCATGACACAAATCATACATATTTATATGAAACTACAATATCATTATTGAAAGTCAAACCAATCACGTCTGCTTGTCAAGTGGTATATGTACTCGAGCCATCTAAAAACATTTGAAGAAAAAGGAACGACTAACACACTCGCTGCCCTAGTTCGGTTACACTCTATTGATGAGGCATACAAGTATATCAGTTTAAAAAGAATCCAAAACTTTTTCAAAGCTTGTCTGTACATATCATTCAACAGGAAAAGATTATTAAGTACACATGTGTTGCTTAGGTTAACCCATAAGGTTAAACATATATAGAAAGAAGTTGTCAATAGTAATATAATATTTGTATTCTTTTTTTTTCAAATAAACGATATTAAACGAATCCCGAAAACATACAATTAAATAAAACGTAATATACATATTGAAATATAATAGTACATACTCGTTGTTTGGCTTCATTCACAAATTAATTGTTAATTCAATCAACTACTCCGACATAAAGCTTAAGATTGCATGAATTATTTTGTATTTGATTATATATCGAAACAAATCAAGAATTTAAAACTATCAATAAAACTATCCTTCTTAATATTGGACTGAATTTTGCCACATTACGGAATAAAGGTTTGATTGAGCGAACTGTTAACTCTCGTTTGTGATTTTCCATCTCGTTCTACAGAACTATGCAAGTTTGGTTCTTCCTTCCAAATATACAAAACAGATTTACATTGTATTTATTGCATATGAAATTTCTATGCAATTTAGAAATCACCCTATCGGATCATTCAGACTTCTGAAAATAACCCAAAATGATTGTGGTCTTTTCAGAAATTTAGCATTTTTATACGAATAGGTGTTTAGAATTATAATATAAGATTTCCACAGTTCTTTCCCTAATGAATATATTTGTTACGATCTAATCATACTTCGACGGTTATTGTCGTTCTCATCTTCTATTGTAATAACTAATTGTTCTCTCCCGTTACTGCTGTTTGACAAGGAACTGTTGTTTATAAGTCCAATTCTACAATGGTACCATATCAAAAATGGATGACCACACGATAAAATCAATAACACCAGTAATAATAAGTTTATCTGAAAAGAAGAAAGAAATGTCTTTACTTGAACATATAAATATATAGGCTAGAGGTATAGGGAGGGTTGAGATCTCACTAGACATGTTTAACCCCACCGCATTTTTTGCACCTGTCCCACGTCAGGAGACACTGGGCTTTTTTGGTTTTGATTGTTTTTTTTTAATTTAAGATCATTTATATGTTTTGGAGTTTAGTATGACGTCCATTTTTACTGAACTAGTACACATTTTTGCGAAATGGCCAGCTGAAGTCTGCCTCCAAGTGCAGGATTTTTTGCTGTGTTGCTGTGTTGCTGTGTTAAAGACCCTTTAGTGGCCTTACACCTGTTTCAGGTAATTGTTCCGTTTGATACATTCCCATTTTCAATTATCAATTTTATCTTTACATGAACTTGTTGAAAGTAAAACTCATAATGAAATATACTTTGTCTTGTTAAAACACAGATATTCGTTGTTGGCCTTTGACTATTATGCGTTCTTTGGGCCAGTTGTTGTCTCTCTGAAACATTCCCCGTTTCCATTCTTAATTATATGTTTCACTTTGTGAACTGCGTTGCAAGATAAATTAACATTTTAAGTATATTGTACTTGTGTATTATTCATTTCTTGTCTTTTAATTTCAAAATGTTAACAAACTATACAAAGTTTCTTGGGTTAAACTTTGATTGTACAGATCCTGTCTATAGTTAAGGTGTGCACTACATTTGTCGAAGGTAGTTTATTTGCAATGATTTCTGAAATTTTGTCACAATTAAGGGTAAAAGTAATAAATACTCACATAAAAAGGATCACCTTTTAATGATGTGTTGATGAATGATTGGAATGGAAATCTGAGTAGACACAGTATGCTCGAAGATAGAAAATGAAGACCGATCAATTTTCCAAAATGTTCAGCTGGAAAATGCCTGCAAAGAAAAGGAAAAGGTTATTAAGGATATGCGATTGAATTCAATTGGCTTTAATATAGTAGTTAAACAAATTTTATTCATCAAGTCCTTAATACTTCGGTTCGATGTATCGATGTTCAAAAGTTAATAATCTATTAAGAGATAACAAATCTAGGTTTCAAACTATAAAAGAGGGAAACACATCAACTATCAGAGGAGTAAACCTGGTTTTATAGCTAGCTTAACCTCTCACTTGTATGACAGTCGCATCAAATGTCATTCTATTGACAACGATGTATGAACAGAGCAAACTGACATAATACGTAAAAATGTCAAAATAAAGACTCAGCAGTCAACATGGTGTTGTTATCGCAATTTCTATTAAAACAAACAAAAATATAACAAAATGTAACAAAAAAGCACAAAAGGCTTTCCGCAATCCACTAATATTGGTAAACACGAAAATAGATTTGTTTAGGGGCCAGCTGAAGGACGCCTCCGGGTGCGAGAATTTCTCGTTGCATTGGAGACCTGTTGGTGACCTTCTGCTGTTGTCTGCTCTATGGTCGGGTTGTTGTCTCTTTGACACATTCCCCATTTCCATTCTCAATTTTATAAATCAACATTACCAACTAGTAACAATTTAATTTTCTACTTTCCTAAATGACGATGAATCTAAATAATTTAATATTGTAATACTGTAATATATCAGAACCTCACATTTAACCTCAGATAATTGAAATAACATTTCAATGTTTTCCATATCACGAACATACAAAAACATTCAGTTGTTAAAATTTTGGTCAGACATCTAATTTGAAAATAAGCTGGTTTGACGTCAACTTGTCGCAATTTTTTAATTCAACTCAAAGAGATCTAATAAACCGTATTATTGACAACTCTTTATTTCAGATTTTTTCCAGCTGCAGTAAAGTATACTCTTATATGGAATCTCACCCTATTTCACTTATAAGAAATGACAAAAACAAAACATCACTAAATTACTCAAATCGGATTTTCATCAATTCATGTTTAAATCTCAATTTAAAAGAAACGATTTCAAAACTCAGATACGAACATGAACTGCGTTATGTCCCGAGTGACTTTTTCAGGCATTTGTTTAATTTTTCTTTTCTTGATGCTAATGTTCCGCTGGTTTACTCTTACATAGTTCTTCAATTTGATATAGACATTTCGTTTTGTATGGGATGTTTATAACATTTTATTGCTACATGCAATATCCTTTAACTCTACCTTCCGCTATAAAGATGATGTTCGTTCACTAAATAATTCAAAATTTGGTGACTATGTTGAACGAATATATCCCATCGAACTAGAGATAAAGGATACTACAGAAACAGTTCAGTCGGCCTCCTATCTTGACTTACATTTAGAAATTGACAATGAGGGTCGGTTGAAAACAACATTTTACGACAAAAGAGATGATTTCAGCTTTATAATTGTAAACTTTCCATTTCTAAGTAGCAGCATTCCAGCAGCACCTGCATACGAGGTATACATCTCAAAGTTGATAAGATATTCTCGTGCTTGCATATCCTATCATGATTTTCTTGATAGAGGGTTGCTGCTCACAAGGAAGCTATTAAACCGAGAGTTCCAAATGGTGAAGTTGGAATAATCCCTTCGTAAATGTTACGGACGCCATCACGAGTTGGTTGACCGTTATGAAATAACCGTTTCACACATGATATCGGATATGTTCATTACGTCGTAACTACAATCCCCTTTCATGAATGTGACCTACCGAATTAGACTGTTTACCGGATTTGTTATTGCATAAGCAACACGACGGGCGCCACATGTGAAGCAGAATCTGCTTACCCTTCCGGAGCACCTGAGGTGGGGTTCGTGTTGCCTATTCTTTACTTTTCTATGTTGTGTCATGTGTACTATTGTTTGTCTGTTTGTCTTTTTCATTTTTTGCCATGGCTTTGTCAGTTTATTTTCGATTTATGAGTTTGACTGTTCCTCTTGTATCTTTCATTCCTCTTTTAAAGGGGTTTTAACTACTCCTACGACCTTTTACTCGAGTTCCATTTTAAGCATTTGTAAAACATATGAGGCGATATTTTTATACTTACAAATGTGTTAAAAAAGCGCATATAGATGTCATAACAGCCACTCTCTCTATTGTTTGTAAAATAAAACCCGCTACTTGTAACTGAATAGAAGGAATAGTTGTTAAAATATTATTCACTAAAGCTATTCCAAATGTCACAAATGTTATAAACTGTACATTTTTCATCTGTAGAATTAACGGATTTCCTGCTGAAAATAAAGCAAAAAAACCTGTTTAAAATTAAGCCACATTTCATGAATAAAACAAAAGGTGTTTTTTTATGATTCAATAGATAACATACAGTGAAATGAACATACGAATTTTGAAAAATGCGTACTACACTATTAAAACAATGTTCGTTGTAACCGTATGATCCTTTTATACTTGACATGATTTTGTTTAGAAAATAACGAGATACAAATTAATTACTGAAAACATACTATCCTATTGCATGTAGAACTAAAGATCGAAATTATCTCTTCTATCGTGAAATAGAACATTAAGCTTAAGACATTACATACCAAATGAATTACTTCGTTTCCAATCAACCAAAAGACCTATTAAAGGACCGGCGGGTAAGGAAATCGTTTGTACTGCTGCAAATAATTCACTGTATTTATACACTGTAACGAAAAATTAAAACATTTCTTGCATTTTCAACAGCAATATATCATAAATACAATCGCTTTATGCAAATTTCTATATATTTTTATTCCTGTAATTTTGTTGCAATTGTTTAGGTTAACCAAATTTACTGTCTCATTGCTTATTGCTGTCTCGTCGGCGTTCGTGCAATTCTCTCAGTTTTATTTGTTTTCCTTGATGTGTATCTTCTGATTGCATTTTTAAAATTTTGACCATCCGTGTTTTTGCTGGTTCACTTTCTACAGTTGCCTAAATTTAAACAATTGGTATTTACCCAGATTCTCTTTTTATTTGTAGTTTTAAGTCGCTGCAACTACATACAATATAGTGCTTTTTACAATCAACTTAAATCCATCTAAAATGAAGTAAGAGAAACTATTGACTTAAATATATTATTATTTGTCTATATCCTTTTGATCATATGCCTCTTAACGCTTCGGGTTACTAGTATTCGGTTTTAAGCGTTCCCAGTGAATACAGAAACAGTCTATGAATTCAAGCAATTTACAAAGTACTGCTTTCAATTTTCTTGTTATTGAAATGTTATATCTAAAACTAATAGTCTGATTTAAAATTTTACCTTCATCCCGAGGAGTTCCGTATGATATAAGCATTAGTCTTAGATTGCTATCATATGTGAAGGCTCTCAGAGTATATATACCATACCACATCGTCGACCAAATAAACAGTGATGATAAAGCAGACGATTTAAAGGTTATCAAATTGAGGCAGCATTTACGTCCATCTGTAAGAAACAAATGAAAACGTTGATCATTGTTAGACACAAATCAAAACGTTTCTCATTGTGAATTTGTGTTTATATTTCAATTCCTTATTATTAGCAGTTTGGTCCTTCATAACGGAGGAAACCGAATTGCAAGACCTATAAACAGTTTCGGTAATATGGGAGAAAAGCATGGTCTAATGGTACAAATATTCCTAATCGAGGCTAAGGACTGCATATGCAAACAATTGATCACCGACTTTATATCATGTATATTTATGTCTATGTTTCATTAGACACATTTCGTTCTCTTTGTATTCCTCGTTTTCTTCTCATTGAACCTTATTGTAAGATCTTAGAAAGTTATTCTTCGACACGGACACATTAATGTACATATGTCTATAGGACTGCATGTTAAACACTTTAATGCTTTTATTTTTATTGATTGGATATCATGACAAAGAATAATTGCTGTATTTTACAGTCATTCTACTTGTACTTTTTATTTCATGTTCAAAAAGATCATTTGTACTTTAAAATATTTATGGAAAAATCATAGAAAAGTTTTAATGGTCACTTTTAGACGATAATGAAGGCGGACGTGAAATTACTTTTTGAAATTACATTTCGTTAAGCCAAATGAGTTATGACAAGCGAAACTAAGTTTATACATAATATGCCAAAGCTGTAAGAAATTCAATTAAAGATATTGTAAATGTACAAAAGACTGCGCAATAACGAAATGGTATTAATGGTCAAACTTTGTTTACGTAAACAAGTATATGATTGGCTGTCAGACGTTTTCTATCTTATACGAAAACAAATAAACAAAGGTATGTAAGCACACATGAGTTCATCCTGTACAAAACAAATCCGTAACATTGTATGTGTGTATCAACAATATTAACCTTACCTCCTATATTTATGCACCTATTAGACCTTATTTATCATCTTGATGACGTGTTATGCTATTCTATTATTTGTCTTGAATATTACTTTAATTGCTAAGTCGATATCACTTTGGCGTGCCCCTGTATTAATGCAGTTCGTCATGGTCTTATTGTGTTATGATAAATTTTTAAATATTGTTTTTCATTTTTGCTAATGTATATAAATAAACTCATCATAAATACCAGGACTGAATTTTGTATATACGCCAGACGCGCGTTTCGTCTACAAAAGACTCATCAGTGACGCTCGAATCCAAAAGAGTTAAAAAGGTTAAATACAATACGAAGTTGAAGAGCATTGAGAGGTACCATTCCTAAAAGTTTCGCCAAATCCAGCTAAGGTAATCTATGCCTGAGGTAGAAAAGCCTTAGTATTTCAAAAATTCTAAATTTTGTAAAAAGTTGATTTATTAATATAACCATACCCATGATAATTCATTCATGTATCTGGTCTATATGCCTTCTTGTGTGTTTTTGTAACATATGTCGTTGCTCTGTTGTGATACATCCCGTCACTGTGTTATTTTGTTTTGTTTTGTTAAATAAAATTATTCCTGTCTTTCATATTTGCTAAATTACTTGGTCTATATGCTTTTTGTTTTGCAACACAATGTTATACTTATTTAGCTTTATAATTTTAAGGGGTTATTGATTTTGCTGTTAAAAAAGCTTAATAATGATCAAACATCATCAATATAGTTTAAGGGACGACATCAAAAGTTCAATGAAGGATAAAAAACTTAATTCACATAGTTTTTTCACTGACCCCCACCCCCCCCCCTTTTTAACTTAATTTGGGAAAAATTGATTGACCAATAGGGATATATGTAAAATCGATTTTAGATTAACAAAACTCGCAGCAATGATGACCCCCCCCACCCCCTTTCCACCCCAAACTATTTGATTTAAGTTTTTTATCCTACATCGATCTTTTGACTTCGTACCTAAGTCTATATTAGTCTTCAGTACAATTGCAGAAGTTCAAAATCGTTTAAAGAGTGTCTTATTTTCGTTTAGACATCACTAATTTCATTTAAATGCTGTTTTGTAGATTTACTCCATAAAAAAACACACAAAAAAATCGATTTCAAATGACGCGAAACGTTTCATGCGACCAATTAATACTTTAAACAAATAAACCATATTCTAAAGCCCAACTAGCAAATTTCTGTATTGGAATAGTAACCTTTATACGAGAAAAAAACACAAATATAAAAACTAGCGTCTTACTGCTAAAACAGAATTAGATTCAATTGTGTTTAAATGTTTGAAATTCTCATAACGGTAAATTGATTGGCGTGAAGGATTCTGAAAATCAAATAAAATTGTTGTGATCGGTAATAAATTGAATTTGAGCACAAAAACTGTGAATTTAATTCGATGTTTTAAAGAAGACTTGACATGTCTCCTGAAGCATAAGAGGGAAATGTCATGTAAACAAATTTAAATTAAATAATTATGTTGTTTTTCCTAAACTAAGGCATTCACAGGTCGGTAATCTTAAAATGCATTCACGATACATTTTGTAAATGTTTTTCAAACGTGACTTCTAATAAAGAAAGTTATGCTATATATAACATCATGATATTTATAACATTTAACACTATAACGAAGTAACTGTAACAAATAAACATTATAATGACATTCAGTGAATTTACATGATAACGTTTCTTTTACAAGTGTGTGGTTTTTTAATGCATTAATTTTATATAAGTTATATGAACGTTTTGTCTTCAGTGGAACAATTTCAATATTTGGTTGCGCTATGGTAACATCATAGATTGTAGAACGTTCTTGTGTATCCACATATGTTTTACGAGAACGCTGACATTACGTAGCGTAATTTTCGGTGACTGAAGTTAAAGTTGTAAATTCAATTATGTGTATGTTATCGATTGTCTGATGGAATGGATAGATTATCCCAATTTTTGACTTGACAATAATATGACAAGACGAAGTCGGAAAAAACTACAAATATTCCATATTTTATTGTTAAATTATCATGTAAACGAACCCTTCAAAATCGTTAGAAATACATGGATCACATATGAAATACTATCAAAAGTGGCTATTATCAAGATAATTCAAACCACTTCAGATCTCGTTTAAATCATGCCAAAGAAAAAACCTGCTTGCCTTGTAGATTTGATTCATTTGCGAGCGTCACTGGTGAGTCTTTATGTAGACGAAACGCGCGTCTTGCGTAAATTCAAAAGTTGATCCTGGTATCTATGATGAGTTTATTTGCAGAATGATTTCGCCATGAAAAAAAAACATTTCAAGACAGTAGGTTATCAACTATTGCAATATATTTAGTTCTTGAATTCTTGAGTATAATTTGTAAACTCGATGTCTCATCACCATGTTTACGCATGGTGTAAACTAACGAGCTCTCTATATACTATATTAAGAAAATAGAACAGTGCAGCAATGTTAATTTATCAGATTGCACTCAAGTATTCCTACATATATTTTGTTGTCTCTTGGGTTGAATAAATACTATAATTAGAAGCTCCTACGACATTTGAGTGATTAACTGAATGCTTGTTATTTAACATAGCATGTTTATAACAGATACAACAGGATTACACATGTCATTAAAACTAGAAAGCACTAAGAGTCACCTTCGATATCTATGTACTGATTAAAATTCATAGTTCGCTTAGTTTTTAGAAGTGTAATATATACATCATCAAACGTGTTGAGCTAAACATGTGTGGTTGTTTATGTTAAGTTGTGACTTTATCAAATAGCTTTACCCTATTTATTTTTTTTTTCCATCTGGCATTGAATAATTATTGCCGATATATAATTCTTTTCATTATCTTTGATCAGAATTGGCCATTAATGTCATAGCTTTAACTTTTACGATATATAATCAAATAAGACTGTCAATAAAATACGATTAAAAACACTTGATTGATCTAATTCTAAGATATCGAACACATGTGTAAATTTAAATGATGTGATATATGAACTTTAAAAAAATTGATATTCATAGGTAACAACATGTGTTTAGACTATGATTGATATTACATTCAGCCTGATTTCAAATAAGGAGATGATAAAAGACATGCACTTTGCCAACTAACAACCAGAAACCAACTGCCGTTGATGTTAGCAGGTTTGTTTACTGTGCGACCTTCAACAACCATCAATGCCCAAAATGCATAGAAGGCTATTAGGGGCCTGACATACAAACGATAACATTTACAAAAGAAAAATACGAAAGAGTAACATGATATAAACCAAAAACGGCCATCACTGCATTTCAGTCTCCTGACATGTTGAAATGCGTTCATTGGATATGCTCTTAAATCATTTGACATCCTATCGTGTGGCTTTTTTTGCATCGATTACAGGCAAAATAGTGAAATACCTTCTGAAGTAGATTGACGGTGTCGTGTAGAGCTTCCTCCTGCTACAGATCTGCCGTCCCCATAATCCGCAGGAAGTGGCCATGGAACCTTTGTTTTCGGAAGAAAGGCTATCGTTGAAACTAAAATTGGAACTACTCCCATTGTCATAAACATAAACGAGGTTTGTATGTCGTTCATTGACTGAAAAAAATAAAGGTTTATAATGTGTACAAATATTAATAAATATCTTAATTTTATAAAACTGAGTCTCTTAATGAAAAATGTAGTTATTTAAAATGGTAAAGCACAGCTTACTTCTCCCCAAAGTTTCCGTTCAATTATAAATAGTTAAATTTTTGTTGTTGATATAAAATGGAGTTCAAATTCGATATTGACAATGTTTACTTTTTGCTATTAAAGAATTAGGAATATTGATAAATGAACTGGGGAACCAACTGTTTGAATTAAGTAAAATTAATATTCTTATTCATCCATAATGACAGACAGTAACCAAAGACAAACGATGAATTACATGTACCATGCGGTTTCTGAATGTTTGTGTGAACGCTTATCTATCCCATAACCTCGGAAACTGGTGCCATAGTACAACGCTAAAAAAGGACTCAAGACTAAAAGAACCTTGATAACATTAAACATACTAAGTATAATCAAAATGTGCAAATTGTTAAAGTGCAAGTATTCAATTTTATAAAGAGATCAAAACGATTCATCGTAGTATAGTATCAACATAGGTAAAACGCACATCATCATCATCATCATCATTATCATAATTTCTCTGTCGTTCTTTCTTTATTCTCTCTCTTATTTGTCAGTATAGATTAGAAATATTTAGATTATTCATATTATTTAATGCATGCTCACGTTCAATTTGTATTGCTATATATATTGTATTGTGGGGAAGATTTTATAAGTTTGTTTTATTTGTATTTTATATGTTTAAACTAAAAAAAAAGGTAAATACGCATGTATAAAAAATTTGAAAGAAACGAGTGGTAAGCAGTAAATGAATTGTTGTCAAAACATAAAGGGAAGGAACGGCCTAAATATTTCGATATAAACGCGTTCAAAACAAAAATAATTGAGATATCGGTCATGTATGTTTAAGAGATATGAAATAAGGTGTAGTAGAAGCCGTACCTTTATACATAAAAACACTATGGCACTTGCTTGGTAACCACCAATTAGAGATGACATGACTGTATACCGTCTATCACCAAACAGATTAGAGGTCTGTAGATTGGTCAGCATGATGATACATCCAGCGATAGAAAACATACTAAACGCAGGAACTATTAACCATGGAAAAGCTATAGTATACAAAATATGTATGGTTATATTGGGTAACAAATATAAGAAATGTCTCAAAATATATTCGATGGCGATTCAGGGTCTCAAAGCAAGTCTAAATAAATGAGTATAATTATATAAGCATCACATCCGGTAAATGATAAAAAAAAATCACAAGTTACTTTGTATTGTTCGAGAAATTCTATTTTCCTCGGCGTTCTGTTCATATTTTATTGAACTTTTTGTTGCAAATAAAAGAATATTAACATGTGTTCTTGTCTATTACGCAATAAAGTAATTGCAGAGAATTCTTGTGATATTGTTTTTGTAATACTCATTTGTTTGTGTTGAAAAATTCTTTTTAATTGTTTTATAAAACACATGTCATGTGAATGAACTATTTGTACTAAATGATTGCGAATATCCAGTGTTGTATATGACTTAATTTTGATCATCCAATCTAGAAACTAATCATTCATATAACGGTGCACAAATGGCTAATTACCTGTTCTATAGATTATCAACTACAATCCCCAAGGTCGCACCTGCAATGTTATCCATTGGTATTATTCTGACGTTTTAATTAGATAAAATTGTCTAATTAGAAGATTTACTATGACGACAATCTAGTTGCGAGGTGAAAGGAAATTCCTTAATAGTAATATTTCTAAGCTGCACAGTTTCCTTTTAGGACATTATAACTAATGCATCAATTAAAATACTACTTACAGGCATTTGAAAATGTCATCATAAGTGTCCCAACAATAAAAATCAATCTGAAAAATACAGAAAATATTGGCTATAAAGACGTATACAAAATATAATCACCATTACTTAGTAACATGCTATTGCTAATTCGCTCGAGATTCTCATTACAGAAAACATAAATGTCGTATATATTAAACCAAAACAGTACAATAGGTACCAGGCTTGTAATGTAATTTAATACGCCAGACGCGTGTTTCGTCAACATAAGACTCATCAGTGACGCTCAGATCAAAAAAGTTAGGACGCCAAACAAGTACAAATTTAAAGACCATTGATGACACAAAATTCCAAAAAAATGTATATATATAAGCTTCGTATCTTCTTTCTCAGTCGTCTATTAATCAAAGTATAAAATTAAGAATGGAAATAGGAATATGTCAAAGAGACAACAACCCGACCATAGAAAAGACAACAGCAGAAGGTCACCAACAGATCTTCAATGTTGCGAGAAATTCAAGCACCCGGAGGCGTCCTTCAGCTGGCCCTAAACAAATATATATACTAGTTCAGTAATAATGAACGCCATACTAAACTCTAAATTGTACACAAGAAACTAAAATTATAAAAAATACAAGACTAACAAAGGCCAGAGGCTCCTGACTTGGGACAGGCGCAAAAATGCGGCGGGGTTAAACATGTTGATGAGATCTCAACCCTTCCCCTATACTTCTAGCCAATGTAGAAAAGCAAATGCATAACAATACGCATATTAAAATTCAGTTCAAGAGAAGTCCAAGTCTGATGTCAGAAGATGTAACCAAAGAACATAAACAAAATGATAATAATACATAAATAACAATAGACTACTAGCAGTTAACTGATATGCCAGCTCCAGACTTCAATTTAACTGATTGAAAGATTATGATTTCATCATATGAATATCAGGCACAATCCTTCCCGTACGGGTCTAGTATCATACCATCATAACATATATGAGAAGAACATAACCCGTGTCATGCCAACAACTGGTTTTTGAATAAATGTGTTTAGTTCCGATGCAAAGACCCTATAAGTGAATCAATATTAACGCCAAAATATGCAATCTTTAATGACCTGACAACAGTATCGTAACTATATTCCTTCTTAATAAGTCTATTTAAATGTTTTAAAAGTTTCTGAGGTGAATACTAACATTTTTGTGCTTTATAAAGAATATTTCCATAAAACATTGGATGTGAAAAACCTGAACGTATAAGAAGTCTGCATGTTGAGCTATATTTACTAATGATGTCCTTATACCGATGATAAAATTTAGTAAATGTTTTGACTAGTTTGTGAAATCGAAAATCCCGGTGCAATAATTTTTCAGTAATACATAAATTTCTTTCGTTAAAATCTAAAACATTGTTACATACACGAGCAAATAGTACAAGTTGAGATATATAAACACCGTAAGATGGTGACAAGGGAACGTCACCATCTAAAAATGGATAATTAACGATAGAAAATAAAAATTCATCTCTTTTATCATAAATTTTAGTATTAAGCTTTCCGTTAGTGATATAGATATGACGATCGAGGAAAGGGCAGTGGTCATTGTTAGTATTAGCTTTATTTACAGTAAGTTCAACAGGATAAATTTCGTTAGTATTCACTAGAACACACCCGTGATATCGCGGATCCGTGACTGAATTAAAGTATATAGCTATGCGTAAGCCTTATTTAAATATTGGTATTGTCATCTGATAAAGTAAGGCCGATTATAAGATACACAGTTTTCTCTGCTTTCAAACCTGTATGTCAGGTTTAACCCGTCGACCTGAAACTTATCAATTATTGGTAAAATTAATTATTTGCAAAATAAAAGGTCCTGGAATGGAGTATTTTTTAATCAACAGCATTGTACTATAAAGTTGAATTCTTTGATTTGTTGTTTTACGTCATGTCCGCTAAAAAATTGATAACTGTACCCATTCGCCTTATTTTAAGTCCAGAATTTTAGTACTCGTATTGATATCTTAGAAAATCTTACTGATTAAAATACTACAATAGAGAACAATTTGACAATGATATAATTTAGTACTGTCAACCCTGTGATTATGACCCGTGTATATAGCAAAATCAAATACACCTTTTGGTGGTGCGCCTGTCAGATGCGGAACGTACAGATAAGGTAATGAGGTAACAGGTGAATATACTATTGGTATCGGTATCGGATTCGACACGGAACTTGTTAATTATTGGCAATATTAATTATGTGGAAAACAAAACGGTCTGGAATGGTGTAATTTTTAATCTAAACCATTGTCCTTTATTGTGAATCAAATGTGGATACTTAAAAATTCCAAAGATCTTTTAGTGTACATACAATCTAACTCGCTTTCATCTTGTAACAGTATTAAAACATTTGACTTTTCTACTCTTTACACTAGTACTCTCCATTCCAAACTAAAAGACAAATTGAAAGAGTTGGTATTGCTTTGCTTCGTAAAAAATAATGGCCATCGTAGATACAAGTATCTTGTCTTAGGGAGGGATAAATCCTACTTTGTAAAGGATCACTCTGATTCAAGCAAAACATTCTCTGAAACTGATATTATCAAGATGCTTGATTTCTTGATTGACAACATATTTGTTACGTTCGGAGGACGTGTTTTTCAACAGACTGTCGGCATTCCAATGGGAACAAAGTGTGCTCCTCTACGTGCCGACTTGTTTCTTTATTATGATGAGGCTGACTTCATGCAGGAACTTCTTAAGAAGAAAGATAAGAAGTTAGGAATATCCTTTAACTCTAGTTTTCACTAAATAATTCACAATTTTGGTGACTATGTGGAACGCATCTATCCAATCGAGCTAGAGATAAAGGATACTACAGATACAGTTAAGTCGGCCTCATATCTTGACTTACATCTAGAAATTGACAATGAGGGTCGGTTGAAAACAAAACTTTACGACAAAAGAGATGATTTCAGCTTTCCAATTGTGAACTTTCAATTTCAAAGTAGCAACATTCCAGCAGCACCTGCATACGGGGTATAGATCTCCCAATTGATACGATATTCCCGTGCTTGCATTTCCTATCATGATTTTCTTGATAGAGGGTTTCTGCTCACAAGGAAGCTATTAAACCATGGACAAGAGTTCCAAATGGTGAAGTTGAAATCATCCCTTCGTAAATTTTACGGACGCCATCACGAGTTGGTTGACCGTTATGGAATAACCGTTTCACAAATGTTGTCGGATATGTTCCTTACGTCGTAACTACAATCCCCTTCCCTTTCATGAATATGACCTACCGAATTAGACTATTTACCGGATTTGTTATCACATAAGCAACACGACGGGTGCCGCATGTGGAGCAGGATCTGCTTACCCTTCCGGAGCACCTGAGATCACCCCTAGTTTTTTGGTGAGGTTCGTGTTGTTTATTCTTTAGCTTTCTATGTTGTGTCGTGTGTGCTGTTGTTTGTTTGTCTTTTTCATTTTTAGCCATGGCGTTATCAGTTTGTTTCTAGATTTATGAGTTTGACTGTCCCTTTGGTATCTTTCGTCCCTCTTTTAGTTATATATAAAGTTGAATTCTTTGATTTGTAGTTTTTACCCGATGACGGCTGACAAACTGGACCTCGTTATTTTATTATTATATATACTGAAGTCGTCATTATTGAGAGCCAAAATATCATCCAAATATCTAAAAGTATTATTAAATTTGTTTATCACATGTTGTTCCGATGGGTCTTTGCTGATTTTTGTCATAAATTGTAACTCATAGCAATACAAAAACAGGTCCGCAATAAGTAGTGCACAGTTAGTCCCCAGTGGAATTCTGATATCCTAACGATATACGGAATCTCCAAAGCGAACAAAAATGTTATCTATTAAAACTTCAAGGGCAGATATAGTATCAAAGCATGTCCAATTGACATATTTATTTTGTTTATTGCTACTAAAAAATAACCTAAAAGAGTTTGAACATATATATATATTCACATTCTGACTTTTTAAAAGCCAATTAATTATGTGTGTGAATGTTTTCTTAATGAGAATATGAGGCAATGTGGTATATAGGGTAGAAAAATCAAAACTTTGAACAGATTTAAAATTACTAATATAAGCATGCAATTTATCAAGTACTTCCAACGAGTTCTTCACACTCCAAAAGTAATTAATTCCACTATTTTAGTCCTTATTTGAACAATTTATTATCAGTTTTTTATTGTACCAAGTGTACTGGTAAGAAGAATAGACAATTTAGTAGTGGAACAATGGCTTGAAGACGAAATAAATCTATATTTGTAAGGTGTTTTGTGTAGCTTCGGAAGCCAATACTTAGTTGGGACTTTCATAATATTTGGTTCTGCTTGTAAAGCGGTAGCTAAAAGTTTATGTTTGTTACAGATGTCGTTTTCTGAAAATGGAGTCAGTTGGAATGTTGGTAAAGTGTACGATTTATGTATCGTCTTTTTAAACCATTTCTAGTTCTTTTTTTCAAAAATCAATTGACAATTCATCATTACGTATGCAGACATTTGAAAAAAGTATGAATTGGATCAAAAAGTTAAAAATGACAAGAAAATGGTCGAGCGTCTATTCTACCATTCCATTGAAATGAGAGCATCAGTATCGGGAACATATCTTAGTCGAACACGTTAATTTTTAACTTAATATTTTGTCAGATTTAATTGTTTTTTTTTTTTTTTGTTTTTTGTTTTTTTTTTTTGCTAAGTTGTTAAATTATGCAAAAGAATAAATATTGCAATTTGTCTGATAATTTTTCTCAACTTAAAAAATAGCTTCTAAACATTTAGTTTCAGCGCAATGTCTAGTAAAACAAATTTTGGTAACAATAAGGATGTGAAGATTATTTGATACATAAAGTGTTTGTATGTCTTTTTGCGCTTCATTTGTTACATATTTCTTTGGGTTTTTTTTAGTGATTAAGATTATAACACAATGTTGACTGCTGTAGCCTTATTAGTGAATTTTGACATATGTTGTCTGTTTTGTTCACACATCGTTGTAAAAATATAATGGAATTTAATGCAACTGTCATACACGTGTGCGGTTGAGTTAGCTGTTATCTGTTTGATGTGATTGGGGTTTTGATTTTGCCATTTGAATAGAGACTACCCGTTTTGAATTTTCATCGGAGTTCAGTATTTTTTGTAATTTTTCGTTTTTCTTTTTATATCTTTATTTATATATTTGCATTCCTACCATGTTTCGACCATATACGGTTGCATTAATGTCTAGTTTATTTGTTTAATTTTGTGTTCTTTTGTTTGTCTGTTGGCCCTGGTAAGCCAGGGTATTGTCAGGTTATTTCAAAATTATGAGTTAAAATGTACCTTTGGTATCGTTACACTCTCTTTTAGGGCATACCTTACAGCTAGGCGACGTAACCTTCGTACAGGACAATATGATAATTCAGATTTTTTTTTTTTTTTTTTTTATCTAAAAACACAAAATATTCTAATTGTTGTTTTAATCTGTTAACATTCTATATTCAATATGACAACCAGATATAATAAATAGATATATTAAAAAAATCCCAACTGAAGATACGACTCCGGTACGAATGCAGTAAGGATAACTGGTCGATTGAAATAGAATTTGATTAGATAACTATTCCCAAAAACTGATTTCGTAGCATCTAGAAATATCCGTCGTAAACCTAAAAAGAAAGCAAAGACGTCTATAATTAACCACCCACTTGAACGATATCAACTATGTTCCTGAATGAAAGAGTGAATTTACGTATGTTGAGACTGCTATTATAAGAATGAATGCAAAAACAAATTGTTATTGACCTCAAAGTAATAACATCAACTATTTATTGTCATCCGGACATATTCGTTGTAAAGTTTAAAAACAAAAAGGAACGTTTAACATTTATCAATCAACCCAACGAAATAAGTTCCCGGAGGTGTTCTCTATGGACACGAACGATTGGTGATCAATATGTCTAAACTACCACTATGAGACTAAAGCGGTCATCTGGGAGTCCTAATGCACATACAAATTTGTTATTGTCAACAAAGTAATAACATCAACTGTTTAAGATGGTTCTTTGTCAGCAATAATCACATAGTGATACAATCCTAGTTGTTATGAAAGGAATACACGTGAGTACACTTTTAAGAGTTTTTTTGTTATTGTCCTGAAAAATTATATATTATCAATTATAAGACCTTTGGTTTATTACTAGAAGTTCATTGTCGTCAGTGTCTATTGTCAAATGTCATTAGCCGTCCGGGAAAAGTAATAAAGATATACAAATACAAACAATGTCATTGTTACATTCTACATTTACAGATAGTGGCTTCTTAATTCATTTCGTGACTAAACATAATCATTATCACAAAACGAGATTCAACAGAAATTCTTATTGTTCAAATACTAATAACGCCTTATCAATTTGTAAGTAAAGGTTTCTGATGTTGATTTCGTGATATACTTTTCTACGAAATAGCCAATATTTATGTCTGATGACAGAAGTTTTATAGATACATATATTTGATAGAAATGATCCTTACTGTAACAATGAGTTCCAAAAAGAAACATTCTTTATTTACTCTACTCGTTTAAAACGGACAAACACGAATTTATTGTGTTAATGTATTACGTTAACATGGTACACCGTAGATAAATCAAAGACAACATAAATATTCATTTCCACTATAAAACCATATTAAATGTCTACTCGACTTTCTTACAAGTGTGGTATTCCAAACTTCACCATTTATCATGTTAGTATGTTATTTGTCATGATATCTAGTATATTGAATGTGATGCTATCAATTTTATGCTATTTTGATTTATCATGTTAACCAATAAATATTGACAAAAAAAACATGAAATAGCTAATGGTGAGGGCGTCCCCATGTGATTTATTTTTTCATTCGAATTGTATTAACCCTAGTATGTTCAGGGAAGACAATTGGATGTTAAGACGGGAGTACATAACATACAAAACAAATTTGAAACATAATCTCACACGAAAAACTTTAATGAAATGAGAGCAATTTCATACAATCATTTTATTAATATTATGATTTGTTTTTAATTAAGATTAATTAAAGCGACCTATAGAAACATGTTACTGGAATACTTGAATGCTTTCTTTGTGAATTGGCCATTTTCAGCTCGAAAATATTAAGTTCAGTTATGTGTCGGATTACATTACAAATCAAGATACTTGCTAAATTATGTTACTGAACACAATTAACGAACTCATCGGAATCTAATGAAGATGTACATACACTTCACAATGGTTTTGATAAAATATTCCAATATTCATTCTACCCAGAACCAGAATTCAAGATCAATTTGTGTTTTTTTCCCAAATATATAGTGCCAGGATTTCACCAATGCAGCACCCGCAAATAGAATCCACAATGCAAATTGATATTATTTTGTATTCCGTTTTAATTCATAAACCAATGAATTAAGCCACTGTAACCTTACTTTCTCTGATTTCATTGAAGCTAAGCCAGTAGTAATGCTCATTTGAATTGCTTTACACACAATATCATTTGTATAAATTACAATTGAACCTTTTTTTTCATCGATTGTCTGTTCTTTGAATCATGGCGAATTCAAACCTTCCTTTATCGGCAATTAAAGTTAAGTAAAGTTTTAAGGTTAACAAAAATAGGTCGTATAAGATTACAAATGTTGGTATCAATGTTATTTAAAAGGAACAAAAATAACAAACTCGTCGGAATCTAATCAAGATTGATATGCACGACTTAATGTTTGGGGATAAAATATTCAATATTTATTCTATCCAGAACCATAATTCAACATCAAATAGCTTTTGAATCCAAATACATTCTGCCAGAATTTTGTATCAACTAATAGTACAAGTACAAACAACATTGCAACACGGGTATATCGAATTCACAATACTGAATGATAACATTTTGTAATCCGTTTTATTCATTACTTGTTTTCTATGTAGGTCTAGTTTAAAAATCTAGACCATGGTCTTATCGCGTCTTTTTGTCTTTTAATTGAGAAATCAATGAATTAAGGTCATTGTGTCCTATGCCCTTGCTTTATTTCATTGAAGCTAAGCCAATAGTAATGCTCATTTGATTTGATTTATACAACGATTGATTCCTTTGTAGACATTGCAATTGAATCTGATTTTCTTTTAAATACAGTGTCTGTTATCTAATTCGTAGCTGATTGAGACTTTCCGTGACCAGTAAATTAATTTCATTTGATAGTCAACGTGTGGTTCGTCCATCTCCGTTCTTGGAAGGAAAGTTTTAAATGACAAAATGGCCACATTTATGAGGTTGGACACGTATTTGATTATCACATTCACTTTTTCATATAATATTGAGAGCATTAAAAATTATAAATTATTTAAAACTGAATTTCACCAAAACGCAAAAGAAATAAGAAAGCAGTTGGATGGTTTCTTTTTATAAAAAGTAGATTCGTACGTCAGAAGAAGCATGCATATTTAGAAAAACTTTTTATATCAACACGGAAAGTATTGCTCTAATAAATAAATGAATTGGTTTGCATTGAATTATCCCATTGTTTAGGTTTTGTTGTTTTGTAATTTAAATGAATTCATGATATTTTATCATAAACTAACTATTCGTGTTTCTCAATCTATTGCTTTTACACTTATTTTATAAAATGCATGCTGACGTTGTGTTTTTCGTTTGTCCTAGAATATATTTGTACTTTTTGTAAATAAAATTTAAAAAAAAGAAAACGACTGACTCAAAAGATGTTTCATGAAATTATAACATTTGATACATTAATGATTTCTACTAACAAAATCTTCACAGTTATAAAACATAAATATTTGACACAGAAATAATTCTATTTAGAAAGAAATTCAATAAGATAGTGTGAGCAGTACAAACTTTTCGCCAATCAATGGTAAACCAGCAGGAACGGACAAAAGTAAAATCACGAAAAATACCAAACTCCGAAAAAATTCAAAAAGAAAAGTCCCTTATAAAATGGCAAAATCGAAAGCTCAAACACGTCATACGAATGAATAACATCTGTCATTATCCTGACTTGGTACAGGCATTTTCTTATATGACCTCTTGTTATGTCGTTTCACGGTTGATTCATAGCTTCTGCTATTAAAATGTTTTTGTAAAAATACTTTATCCAGTATTTGGAATTTTTGCTTATTTTCTAATCTATATCTGGACAAGATAACCGTACTCGGTATCTATATGATTGAAAGTTCATATGCATTGGTGAAACGTAATGTAAATACGGTCAATTAACACAAATAGCAAAGGTTGTGTTGCATTTATAATTACTAGAATTAACTGCATTTTAAATTTCAAGTGCCAAATCGTTTTCTAGCAAGCAAAACTAATTAATTATGAAAACACAATACAATGAACTTTTGTCGACAAAAAAGTACGATTGTGCAATACGGTTGTAAAATATAACATCCTTGAATTCCCATCTGACGGAACCTAGAAGCTGAATTTCAGTAATAATTAGGCTCTAGTGGGAGATTTACTGAGAGCAATTTACTTGATTAATAAGTTTTGTCAGAGTACAAAATATTTGTGAATGTCAAACTAGCATTTAGTGTAACACGTTGCTAATCAAGTCGGACTTGTCCTACATTGTTTTTTAGAATTTTATGAAGAATTACCTAATCAATTATTTTTCTTTTTCTGTTGGTATTGGTTGTTTGATACAAAAATGTATACTTAATGTTCCTTTCTCTAATTGTATCTTTAATGCTGCTTCTAGTTGTCATCCAATTCTGGTGAATCCGGTTGTTTTTCTGTTTGTATAAATCTTTTAACTGAGGGAAACGTAACAAAGGGTTTCAATTCTGCTGTTAACGATTGTTTTACTCTTGGCAACATAAATCACTATAAAATGTTCAATGAATGTTCATTTTGATAAAAATAAAGAATTATTAATACTTTTATCAAGTCTGTAAGGTAAATTCAAATATTTTTTTTTATATTATAACAAAACACTTGTCAGCGTCTTAGTTTATGAACAAAAACAACGTGTTATATTAATGAACATTACGAAAACAAATATATTGAAACGTGTGTGGTGTCTATGGAAATTCCTTTATAAGTTGCTCTTTTCGTATTTCACCCAATGTTTTTTCTGATTAAGCTACATAATTTAGAAGAGTAATGGAATAACAAAATATGAATTGCTTGCGTTTCCGAATCACTCTAGATCGTTCCGTTTATTTGATGCCGCTCTTAATGTAAAATATAAAGTAATTATTCAATATTAAAATGCATGTTTATTTTCTTTTTTCCACTTTTTATTGTTTGTTAAACTTATTCTTATGGCTTAGATCATCATTATCTTCTTAATGATAGTTCATTCACTTCGACATCAGGGCGAATGAACGTACATGTAATTAGGGTCTAAGTTATATCTGAAAGCGATAGTAGGATTCGAATTTCCACAGTCATTTACGCAGTGTGTTGTTGTACTAATGATTAACTCTTATGCTTGTCTCAACGACAGGGTCTCCTTTGTGGTCATGTGTAAAGCTAGTAATATATGGTATTAATGAATGTAAAATTATCTATAATGACCACCCAACTGGCTGTAGTTTTATTCTCTACGTCATTCGGTCTTAGATGGATAGTTGCCTTATTGACAATCGTGCAATAACTTCCTTAGATATATATATTGAGAGAACAAAAACAACATATACTACATATAATGAACTTATATAGTATATTTAGTATGTATGTTGTTTTTGTTGTCACAATGTGGTGTATGCAACTGTTGAAAACACTTACTAATAACATAAAAGAGAAGAAATACCAAGGGGGATTAAAAGCAAAAAGTCTATGAAAACACGACGTAAATAAACCCTCTTCAACACGAGGTGGTCAATTCAAGTGATTCAATGATCAGCATACCCTTCTCTATACTAGCGCTAATGACTACCTCAAGCTGTACATTGTGACTTGCTTGTTTTTGACTCTTCACTTCCAGGTTCTTGAAATTTTGTTTATGATGTTATCAGTACATTAAGTATCTGGTTGTTATAAATTACTACAGACGAGCCAGATTTTTTTAAGCTCAGTTAAGACAGATTTTAAAATTGATTAAGAAAATTATTAAAACAAAAATACCATTCAAGTATATTGTAGAAATAATACGTGATTATATTACTAGTTAGAAGATTTTTTTTAAATGCTGTTATAAATCGACATTAGAATGCAAATGAGTATTAATTCCAATGCTTGTTTATATGACGATAACAATCAAAACAAGGAGTAAACAAAGACTCAAAAAACCAAAGGACATTTACATCAACAGTTATTAATAATAAAAAAAGAAACAACACGAACTCCAATAAAAACCAAGAACGAAATCAGGTGCTCCGGAAGGGTAAGCATTTCCTGCACCGTATACGGCACCCTTCGTGTTATTTCTTTGTTCAGTTCGGTAATGATGGTAGGTTATTATGATTGAGGAAGAATATCAGATATGATTTCTGACACACTTTTGTCATAATGGCCAATCAGTTCATGATGACGACCGTAAAATATCTTGAGTGATGACCTTAATTTGATTGATTCATAGCCCTGTCTTAGCAACATTTGAGATAGCATTATTCCTCGTTCAACAAAATCAACGTACTTTGAGCTAGCCCTCGACGTATCAATTGAGACACATATACTCCATATGCTGGTGCTGCTGGGATGTTGCTACACAGAAATGAAAATTTGTTAATATGTATGACAAAAGAACAATATAAGATAAAGAGAAACCCAACGTCACAAGGAAATAAAAACTATCAATGTAAGAAGTCGGGAAACCAGCGATCATCACAATGTATTACTGTCTTCCATTGCTTGATAATGGATTGGTGTTGGTGATGGACATCAGGTCTTATTTCGGTGTCATAATTGCAATAATGATTTTTGTATTTTGGTGTTCTTTAATTGGACAATATTTTTCTGTTCTTTTATACGATCATACCATAATTTGGATGAAAACTTTCATTTTTTTATATTTTATTAAATAGTCTTTGGAAATTGTACACAGAAAATATTTACTGCATTACACGAGGTCAAAAATGAAATAAATAATGAGTAAAACATTGCAACAAGGCGCGACAAAAATATATAATGTGTCAAACATTTCAAAATGACGCGACAAAAAAGGACGCCTTGCGCGTATTCATAATAATACAGAAAATCCTGGCTATAAAAACGTATACAGAATATAATCACCATTTCTTAAATATTTGAAAATGTAACTTAGTATCATACTATTGCTAATTCGCGAGATTCCAATTCAAGAAAACACCAATGTCGTATAATTTAAACTAAAACAGTACAAAACATATTAACATAGTCGATATCAGTCGTCTATAAGTCAAAGTTAACATAGAGAATACTACATGGCAAAATCCGTATCATATGTCGTATCATCCCGAGACACCAATATCAGCCCAAGGGCCTTTAGGTCCGATGGATGGTATTGGCCGAGGGTGATACGGCATGTGATACGGATTTTGCAATGTTTTATACGCTTTATCATATATTTTAACAGGAGAGTATTATATTATATGAACTGTTTTCTGATCCATAGCACTGGGTTACCTTCAGTTATACTTTTGTCTTGTTTTAAAAGCCTTAAAAGAACTGCTCAATTACTTATCTGAAGCACCTGGGTTATCTTACAATTTGCGTGCTGTTTTAAAAAATATTTTGTTTATTGTATTTTTTTGTGTGTTTTGTATTTTTTATAGTTGCATTTAGTGTGCCAAAAAATATGAAAACTTGACGCCTTATCAATTTGTAAGTAAAGGTTTCTGGTGTTGATTTCGTGATATATATTTCTAAGAAATATCCGATATTTTAGGCTGATGACAGAAGTTATATAGATACATATATTTGATATAATAGATCCTTACTGTTGACAATAGAATAAAATATTACAAATATTTAATGTATGCGTATGAAAGCACCAATGTACCTAGTTATAAAGTTTAAACTGAAATCAGATAATACTACTTATAAGAAGTGTCACTCAAGGTAATCTGATAGTTCCAAAGCTAAAAGCTGAGCTATTTAAGAAATCCTTTGTTTATTCTGGATCAATTTTATGGAATGAACTACCACATAAAATGCGTAAACCTCAAAACACTTTTACATTGAACTACTTGACTGTAAATTAACTATGTGTAAATATCTGTTTTGGTTGTATTGTAATTTGTATGTGAGGGCCTCAGGTAAGATTAGTTTATTGTGACTAACTGAGTTTACCGTCTTTAAATAAAGAATTTATTATTACTATAACTGTCACAATGATTTCCAACAAGAGACATTCATTATTTTCTCCACTAGTTTAAACCGGACAAACACGAATTTATTGTAGTAATGCATTACGTAAAAATGGTACACCGTAAATAAATCAAAGACAACAGAAACATTCATTTCCATTATTAAACCATACCAAATGTCTACACGACTTTCTTAAGTGTGTGTTATGCGTATTCAAAACTTCACCATTTATCATGTTAGTATTTTAGCATTATTGGTCATCATAAATCTGGTATATTAAATGTGATGCTATCAATTATATGTTATTTTGACAATGAGGGTCGGTTGAAAACAAAACTTTACGACAAAAGAGATGATTTCAGTTTTCCAATTGTGAACTTTCCATTTCTAAGTAGCAACATTCCAGCAGCACCTGCATACAGGGTATATATCTCCCAATTGATACGATATTCCCGTGCTTGCATTTCCTATCATGATTTTCTTGATAGAGGGTTGCTGCTCACAAGGAAGCTATTAAACCAAGAGTTCCAAACGGTGAAGTTGAAATCATCCCTTCGTAAATTTTACGGACGCCATCACGAGTTGGTTGACCGTTATGGAATAACCGTTTCACAAATGATATCGGATATGTTCCTTACGTCGTAACTACAATCCCCTTCCCTTCATGAATGTGACCTACCGAATTAGACTATTTACCGGATTTGTTATCACATAAGTAACACGACGGGTGCCGCATGTGGAGCAGGATCTGCTTACCCTTCCGGAGCACCTGAGATCACCCCTAGTTTTTTTGGTGGGGTTCGTGTTGTTTATTCTTTAGTTTTCTATGTTGTGTCGTGTGTGCTGTTGTTTGTTTGTCTTTTTCAATTTTAGCCATGGCGTTATCAGTTTGTTTTAGATTTATGAGTTTGACTGTCCCTTTGGTATCTTTCGTCCCTCTTTTTTATCTATAATTTAACCAATTAATATTGAGCAAAAACACATTAAATAGCTAATAGTTGTGGGCGTCCCAATGCGATTTATTTCTTCATTCGACTTTTGTTAACCCTAGTATGTCCAGGGAAGACAATTAGATATTAAGACGGGAGTACAAAACATAATAAACAAATTTGAAATATAATCTCACACGAAACACTTTAATAAAATGAGCGCAATTTCATACAACATTTAATAAATATTACGATTTGTTTTTAATCAAGATTAATTAAAGTGACCTATAGAAACATGTTACTGGAATACTTGAATGCTTACTTATGGAATTGGCCATTTTCAGCTCGAAAACAGTAAGTTCAATTATGTTTCGGATTACATAACAAATCAGGATAGTTGATAAAAGAGGGACGAAAGATACCAGAGGGACATTCAAACACAAAAATCGAAATTATTCTGACAACGCCATGGCTAAAAAAGAAAAAGACAAACAGACAAACAATAGTACACACGACACAACGTACAAAACTAAAGAATAAGCAAAACGAATCCTATCAAAAACTTGGGTTAATCTCAGGTGCTCCGGACGGGTAAATTGATCCTGCTTCACATGTGGCACCCGTCGTGTTGCTCATGTTGATAAGTTATGCTTATGAACACAATTAACGAACTCATTGGAATCTAATAAAGATGTAAATACACCTCTCAATGTTTTTGAAATAAAATATTTTAATATTCATTCTCCCCAGAACCAGAATTCAACATCAATTTGTGTTGTTTCCAAACATATAGTGCCATAATTTCATATTAACTACAAGCACCAATGCGAGACCCGAAAATCGAAATCAAATAACTGATTGATTAGATTTTGTATTCCGTTTTATTCAATACTTGTTTTCGAAGTAGGTCTAGTCTAAATATCTAAATCATGGTCTCATTGCGTCTTTTTGTCTTTTAATTAAGAAATCAATGAATTAATGTCACTGTATCCTATGCCCTCTCTGATTTCATTGAAGCTAAGCCAGTAGTAATGCTCATTTGAATTGCTTTATACAACGATTTATTCCTTTGTAGACGTTGCAATTGAATCTGGTTTTTTTATTCAGTGTGTATACTTTAATTATTGTCTGATTGAAACTTTCCTTGACCGGTAAACTATTTTCATTTAATATTAACGTGTGGTTCATATGATTTCAATTCTTGGTAGAGACATAATCTTTGCTCAGTAAGTTAAGTTTAAGGCATAAACATAGTTTGATATTTGGTAAGAGTCCGTGAGACATAAGTTTTCGAAAAATGAAGAACCTTTTAGATATTATAGAAATATATTTGTAGAGCGTTAAAAAGGTTTTTAAGGTTAATATTGTTAACGATTCTATGGATTAAAATGATAGAAAAAGTAAAAAAGACAATATTAAATAGTGATCTTATGAAACGGATTTTACAACTGCTCCTAGGCCTACGCTTTGTTGTTTTTAAAAAAAGTAAGGAAGTCGTAAAATTTAGTGTGTATGAAAGGACAAAGTTTTTTAATGACAAACGGGCCACATAGTTGAGGTAGGACATATATATGATAATCGCATTCACTTTTTCATATAAAAACATTGAAAAATAAAATGTCATCAAACATTGAAATGTAATGGTGAAGTATGCATATCAAAAACACTTTTTTCAATTGCAATCAACACGGAAAGCTTTAATTGAAATGCATGGGATTTTCTCAATTGTTTAAGGTTTTGTTGTTTTGTTAATTTAAAAGAGATTTTATCATAGCATTCGCGATAAACCTTTTTTGAGTCCAGAACCCAAAGCTCAACTATTTAAAATTTTTTGTCGGATTCTGTTGGCTTGTAGAGAATAATTTTACAAGCCTGAAACCAACTTTACAACCCAGGGCTGTATGATGTGTGGTTAAGCGGGAAGACTGCTAAATATTATCTGTTATCATCTACTAATGTTTCTCAATCCATTGTCAAACTAAAGGTTTACACTTGTTTTATAAAATTTCTTTTTTTTTCGGCTTATGATTTTATTATCCCTTAACTATATTTGTACTTTTTGTAAATAAACAATAGATTAGTCAATAGAATACAATCTACTCAAAAAATAATTTGATGTAATCTTATAAGATTTGTTACATTAATGATTTCAACCAACAAAACCTTCACAGTTCTAAAAAACTTATTTATTTGACTATAACATTCGCTATAGAAAGATATTCAATAAGATCATGTGATCAGTACAACTTTTGTCCCTCAATGGTAAACAAACGAGACCAGGCAAAAAAGTAAAAGCATAAAAATGCTGAACTCTGAGGGCAGTTCAGTAAAGACATTCCCTAATCAAATGGCAAACTCAAATGAAAAAACACACCCAACACTTAAAACGAATGGATACCAACTGTCATATCCTGACTTGGTACAGGAATTTTCTTACATGCATTCTGGTATTGTCATTTGATAGCTGAATCATAGCTTCTGCTATAAAAAAAATTTGTAAAAATACTTTATCCAGTATTTCGAGTGTTGGTTTATTTATGCATCTATATCTGGACACGATAAGCGTACTCTGAATCTATATGCTTGAAACGTCATATGCATGAAAGAAACTTAATAGAAATGAGGTCAATGAACACAAATATAAAATGCGTTGCATTGCATAATTACTGGAATAAATTGCATTTTCAAATTCAAGTTCCAAATCGTTTTCTAGCATGCAAAACTAATTAATTATAAAACACAATACAATGAACTTTTGTCGACAATGAAGAACGATTGTGCAATTTGGTTGTAAGATGTAAACGCCTTGAATTCCCATCTGACTTAACCTAGAAGCTGAATTTCAGTAATAATTAGGCTCTAGTGGGAGAGCAATTTACTTGATTAAAAAGTTGTGTTAGAGTAAAAAATATTTGTGAATGTCAAACTAACATTCAGTGTAGCACGTTGCTTATGACGTAGGACTTGTCTGACATTGTTTTGTAGAATTTTATGGGAGAATTACCTAATTAATTATTTTTATAAAAGAAAATAATTAATTGTAACTGGATCACTATATTTTGTAATGAGGTTTTTTGTAGTTTAAAAACAAAGTTGCCTTTTCTGTTTGTAATGATTGTTTGATATGTTAATGTTCCTTTCTATTAAATAAAATTAACGGTAACAATTTTCTTGCACCAGATGCGCATTTCGACAATACATGTCTCTTCAGTGATGCTCGTGGCCAAAATATTTGAAATCCAAAGCTATTAAAGTTGCATTCTGGTTGTCTTCTATTCCTGCTGCACCTGGTTGTTAATCTGTTCATTTAAATACTTTTAATGATGATTACATAACCAAGGGTTTTAATTACAATATGTTGTTAACGTTCTTAACCCTTGGTTACATTACTCATTATCAAATTTTTAATGAATGTTCATTTATTTCAAAATAAAGAAATATCAATACCTTTTGTCAAGTCTGTTACGTAAATTCAAAGATTTGTTTTATTAAATTAAAACACTTGTCAGCGTATAACTTTATGATATAGCACAACAAAAACGTGTTAGATTAATGAACATAACGAAAAAAAAATTCTTTGAAACGTGTGGATGTCTAAGGAAAGACCTTATAAGTTGCTCTTTTCGTATGTCACTCAGTGTTGTTTTTTTTTTCTGATTAAGCTACATCATTTAAAAGAGGAATGGAATTAGAAACTATGAGTTGCTTGCGTCTCCAAATCACTCTAGCTCGTTCCGTTTTTTTTTAGGATACCGTTAATGTAAAATATAAAGTAATTCTTCAATATTAAAATGTCATATTTCTTTTCTTTTCCCCCTTTTTATTGTTTGTTAATCTAATTCTTAAGGCTTAGACCATCATTATCTTCTTAATGATAGTTCATTTACTTAGACATACGGGCGAATGAACGTACATGTAATTAGGGTCTTAGTTATATCTGAAAGCGATTTCAGGATTCGAATTTGCACAGTCATCAACGCCATGTGTGGTTTAACTTATGATTTAAAACTATTCTGCTTGTCTCCAGAACAGGGTTTCCTTTGTTGCCATGTGTAAACCTGAAACCTATAATATTAATGAATGCACAATTATATATAATGATCCAAAAGGTTTTTATCATCTACGTTTTTTGGTCTCCGGGGGATACTTGTCTTATTGACAAAAGCGTGATATATATCCTTATGTATATATGATATATAGAGAATAATACATGGCAAAATCCGTTTCATATGCCGTATCATCCCGAGATGCCAATATCAGCCAGAGGGCCTTTAGGTCCGAGGGATGATATTGGTCGAGGGTGATACGGCATGTGATACGGATTTCCATGTTTTATACGTTTTATCATATATTTCAACAGGAGAGTATATTTGAACTGCTTTTCGATCCCTAGCACCTGAGTTACCTTCATTTCTTCTTTTGTCTTGTTTTAAAAGCTTTAAAAGAACTACTCAATTACTCATCCGATGTTCCTGGGCTACCTTAAAATTTGCGTGCTGTTGTTTTAAAAAGATTTTGTTGATTGTATCTTTTTTGTGTCTTTTGTATGGTATTTCATAATACTTTGAGTTCTTTTTTATAGTTGCATTTCGTGTGTCAGAAATATGAAAACTCGACGTTTGTGACGTCACATTCCAAACAATGACGTCATTCACTAAAAAGGGTCACGACCGCATAACCGTTCATTTAGGACCCATATTAAGGAAAAAAAATTCTGAAGACCTTGCATAAATGAAAACGAAGTTTATGTAAAAATAAAAAAAAAGTGAGTAGGGGTGTGATAAAGTGTAGAGGTGTGATAAAGAGTGTGATAAAGGGTATGGTGAAGGGTGCGCATCAAAGTTGCGCGATATGGATTAAACAGCAGGCTATTTATCAAATATTCAAAACTACTGTATTTATTACTTAATGTATAATAAATGTATATAATGAATTTATGAGATATATCCTGTTTTTTTTTCTTTTATTTTGTTCTCTCATTGTGGTGTATGCGATTGTTGAAATCACAAACTACTATATATAAAAGGAGAACAAAATACCAAGGGGCTTGTTTCTTAGGCTTCACTTTCAGGTTTTTTGGTTTAAGGGGATAGTAGTATATTAAAAAAATGCTACAAAGGAATGAGATTTTAAAGTTCAGGTATTACCGATATCAAAATTGATTTTGAAAATTATCAAAACAAACATATCATTCACATAATAGTCCTTAAAAATTATGTAAATGCTGTAATTAGTCAAATTAGAATGTAAACAAGTATGAAGAAATAGACATTTTTATATGTATAACCAAAGAGAGATATGAGATAAAGAGATACCCAACATTACATGAATACAAAAGTATAAATTATTAATGTCAGAATTCAGGAAACCAGCCATCGACTCAACTTATAACTGTCTTCCCATTCTTTATAAGTTGGCATTGTGTTAGACTTGTACTTTACCTTGCAACATACGGGTATCACATATATCTTCGTTGTGAAGAGCCAAACAGATATAGGACAGAGAACCAGGTTAGCATTGGTGACAGACATCAATTATTTAAGTTGTATGGTGACCTTTAAACGTGTATGCTTATAACAGTTAAGACATGTAAAAATGTACTATAGAGGGCATTATAACTGTTATGTCTTGTTTCATTGTCATAATTGTGATAATGAATGCTATTTATAACTTGAATATTCTTCTATTGGACAAGATTTTTCTGTTCTTTCATAACATAATCTGTAAAACCTTTAATTTTCGTATTTTTTTATATATAATCTTTGAAAATTGTATACAGAAACAATTAGCTAAATTACACGATGTTAAAATGAAAAGAAAAAAATAGTAAAATATTGCAAAAAAGCGCAACAAACAAAAACCTCGAAAACAATATGTGTAAAACATTGCAAAATGACGCGAAAAAAATGGACGCCTTGCGTGTATAAAGGATTTTATTTCATATCTATATAAAAAAAAACACAAATATTTGATTGTAACTTTTCATGGCTCTAATTTATAAAAATTAATATCACACAATTGTCGGAAGCGATCATAAAAAACAACCTTTATTGCAGTTGCGTAAAATACAAAACTATTTTCGGCCCCAGAGACGACAATTTTGCTTGATTAATAAATACTGACAGAGTGAGTGACAACTTTTCCACTAAGTCTATAGCCAGCACGATATTATTGTTAAGTGCCTCGATTCTTGTTGCTTTTAGCATGTAAATGACAACATTACAAATTACATGTGGGATTTTGAGAATTGTATTAAACATGCTCAATATTTGTGCAGTATTTTATAAGTTTTGATTAATTTATCGAATGTTGAGTAATGTGTCCAATATAGAGAAGTAGATCAAAAGAAAGCTTGTCAACTATTTATTTGTTTAATTTATCCACTGTTGAGTAGTGTGTACAATGTACAAAGAGATATAGATCAAAGAACAACGTGTCATCGGTTAAAAAAATATGTAGTTGATAACAACAACTATGCTTCAAATGTCAATTGATAAAAGGGTAGAGCTTAAGCCAAAACTATAGAGAAATGTTCATGGTTTAGTATGATCACTCCAAAAACGTAATCATAATCATACTTACATGTAGATTGATAATTATAAATGTATTCTTAACTTATATCTCTCAACAGGTAAAATAACAGATATATCTAACTCCAAGGCAAATTCAAAACGGACAGTCTATATGTTCAATCAACATTTATTCTCAAAATCAAAGATATTATAGTGTTTATACACTCTTGCATACATGTGCAAGTGTCGTAAAATCGACCATAGTCAAGACTTTTTATAGTAAGTGCGCTAATTTGACAATTTTAGTTTTGATCTGCAATGACTTTTTCCAAAATTGTTTATGCAAATTAACTTTCAGATTAAGTACAATGTAATTCTGAATAAAGAAACAGCAGTAATAATGAAAGCGATTACACAATAAATGTTATATATTGCATGATAACATAGCTTAAAGTGGAAAAAAACTTAAATACTAAACATGTATGTATAAATTCATATAGATACATTAATCAAAATATGTCAAGATCTGTAAAACTAAAATAATTTTGTTTATATGATTTTTATTTCAAAGGCAATTGTTTAGACATTTATCTCGACCGAGATATGAGTACTATAAGTATAAGATATTTTTAAGTTATATGTAAATAATTTTGACATTAGTGGTTACTTTGAAAAACCCCTACGTCATAGTCACTTATATCTTGTAAACTATTCAGAATGATGAATCACAATGCACTGTGTCAAAGACAGATCTCGTCTGGACACAGAAATAAATGGTTGATATTAAAGTTGTGAAATATGTCTTTAACGTTCTGATAAGACATGAACACATTATCGTCAACTATATCTAAATTGAAGCATGTAATGTATGTATACACCATCACGTCATATTGATAAATTTTAACGCTGTAATTTGGGCATAATCAATATGTCAAGGGGGGTTGGAAATCATGTAAATGAATAAAACACAATTTGAAACTACTATTTACGATTTCTATTCAAGTGCGTAAAAACCCAATTTATTATCATCAACTGTAGGTTCATTCCATCATCTTAAATGGCCAACACTAGAAAAGGTCAAATCCGTGTATGAAAGAATCAATCAATTGGATGGGTTTAGTTTTGTTTAATATTATTTAGTTCCCTTCAAGTTTTATTATAATGACATCTCTGTTTAATGTTCAGATTTTCTCTACAATAACTCTGTATTACAATTTGTTATTAATTGTCATTTTCATCCTCTCACAGAAGATTCGCATTACATGAATTTTGAATAAATTAAGGTAGACACACCTGGTTAAAATATTTACGTAGGCCCTTGCAAATTCGTAGCTGATTTTGAATGCCGGTCATTCTTAACTTTTGGAAACATTAAACAAACCCAAAATGTTTTTGAATAATTTTTAGGATACTGACTGATAAGTAGACATTTATTGAAAAAAAAAAATTTCCAAGATTTTGTTAATACCAATACAGTTTTTGCATAATGACTTTACCTCAAGTGGTGAAGCTTGAATACGAGAATTGATCTATGCAATTTCAATTATATAAGTATTATTCCCTAACAACAAATTTTCCGTTTCTTAAAAGAAGATTTTATTTCATTATTTAAAGCAAGACTAGTCTTAATCGGTGTTAAACTCTTACATCTTCAACTGCATATATTTCGAAACATTATGTGTTGTCCAACTATTTTTGTGTTTATTCTTCATAAGAAGTGTTTTTCTTCTCTGTAATTAATGACTTGCAATTTTGTTTCAGTCGTTAGTCTTTCTGACACTTATCTTCCCTTGAAAAAACCTTTCCGGAATCTTATCTGTTCGTCTTTTGTCACATGATTAAAACTTTAAACGTAATGCTAACAATGACACACGTGTTTGATATTTGCATCATCGTGTAGTATCAATGACCTACTAATGATTTTAATCCGTTTTGGTCGTTTCATCGACTGATTGGAACAATTAACTGCATGATAAATCATGACAAATACGTATCATAGTTGCTTGGAGTATACTAGAAGTATGTCATATTTACATGAGATATTTTTAGAGCAGAACTTTTTTCATGACAAAGTCATGTAACGCATGTTTTGTTTTTTGTATTATAAGCTGACATAAATATTAATCATAATAAATGTAAAAAAAAACATGTTCTAGATGCAGTATTCAAATAAGAATATAATGTCAAACGCAACTGTTCATATTACATACAACCGTATCCTAGATTATATATACTTTAATTTATTTTTTTTTTATTCTTAGACAATAAACTGCATTATATAATTTGTGCTTTTTTCACTTTAGTTGCATTTAATAAATTTAGAAAACATAATTTTGCATCGCAA